>NC_138771.1:615668495-615735995 GCF_965119305.1 Pelophylax lessonae | reverse complement strand
GGTTTACAACCACTTTAAAACAATGCATATTACTGTAAAAATTAAAATTACTATGAGTGTTAAAGCACCACAAAGAAGAATGAACAAAGAAGAATGGGCCTTTACATCTACTTTAAATACTACTGTGTTAAAAAAAAATAATAAAAAATAATATATATATATATATATATATATATATATATATATATATATATTTATATTTATAGGAAAGGTTAATATGCAAAATAAAAGTGTACTAGAACTAGAGGTGCTTGAATTAAAAAAAAAAAAAAAAAAAAAAAAAAAAAAAAATATATATATATATATATATATATATATATATATATATATATATATAGAAAAGGATAATATGCAAAATAAAAGTGTACTAGAACTAGAGGTACTTGAATAAAAAAAAAAAAAAAAATATATATATATATATATATATATATATATATAAAAGGATAATATGCAAAATAAAAGTGTACCTAGAACTAGAGGTACTTGAATAAAAAAAAAAAATATATATATATATATATATATATATATATATATAGGAAAGGTTAATATGCAAAATAAAAGTGTACTAGAACTAGAGGTACTTGAATAAAAAAAAAAAATATATATATATATATATATATACATATATATATATATATATATATATATATATATATATGTATATATAGGAAAGGTTAATATGCAAAAAAAAAAGTGTACTTGAATAAAAATCTCAGCAGCTCCAATAAAAGCATTTTCCTGTTCTGATGTATAATACATTTTTTGTTTTTAAGGTCCTATTTATAAAAAAAATGTCACAAAAAGTATTTCCTTCCAACTATTAATCTTGCTGCAACTTGTGGATCTTTTTGCCAACTATTTTTTTCTTCCAAATTAGAACGTTTTGAAAGAAGGTAAAAAATAAAGCAGAGTCAAAGTCTAAAAATACATTGTATTTTTTTGTAAAAATGATGGGAAAATCAGAGCACAGACGGGAAGATTTTTTTAAGTGTATCTTTGGGGAGATCTTTTTTGTTTTCGATAGAATTGAGAAATAGAACACTTTTTAAGGTTTTTTTTTTTTTTTCTTTTTAGCAAGGTGAGGATAAATCCCTCTTGCAAATGTTGATTTTACCTAAAGAGTAGATGATGCTTGGAACAGAAGAAGTCGTGAGTTAATCAACGGTGAATTTTAACAAGCTTGAGACAAACACGGCTGTATACAAAAAGTGAAAGCAAAAAACAAAACAAAAAAAAAAAAACAATCAAAAACAAAATACCCCAAAAAAATCAACAAAAAAACGATTAAAATAAAAAACAAAAATGGCAAGATTTGATGGACCACTTGGTCTTTTTCTGCTGTCACTCTTATATTTTTTCCCCTCTGTTTCTCTTAATCAGCTGTCACCAGAACAACTTTCCCTGTTAGGAGGGCTTCCCTTGTCTCCTGTTTTGGTGACAACCATATCATTTTGATTTCCCATCACTTTCACTCTCGCTGACAATGGTGACCAGGACAAATTGAGAGGGTGAAGTTTTACAGCAGGGACACAGACATCAATAAAAAACACATGTAAGAGTTGTTCATTGACAGATCTACCTCCGGGTGCCTGGAACATTCTGTACTCTGCAATGCAGGGCAACCAGCATTACCACCTTATTACATGTCTACTTCTCCGAATGCTAATTGATTATCCTAAATGTTGTGTAATAATTGTGGAAAATGCATGGCACTGGCCAAAAACTGCACATACACAATATTACCAAAAGTATTGGGACGCCTGCCTTTACATGCATATCAACTATGGCATCCCAGTCTTAAGGCCCGTACACACGTAGCGATTGTCGGCCGTAAATATTCGGCCGCCAAACGATCGGCCGATTGTCGGCTTGTTAGTATGATGCTTCCGACAACCGACAGCGACTTTTCGGCCGAACAGAATCGGGTGTGCAGGCTATAAAATTTTTGTTGGCCGTCACCAGAATGGCCGATTGTTCACCAGTCAGTACAGAATTCGGCCGACTAACAGCAGATTAGCAAGACTGGGCATGCTCTGAGAAAAAAAAAGACACGGAAAGTTAACCATCACATGACATCACTTCTCCAGTCGGCTGTTGTTGGCCGACAAAATTCATGTGCAGTCTTTAGCACTTTTCAGCCGACAGGACAGCACCGGACAAAAGACGGCCGATCGTTCGGCTGACATTCAGTACGTGTGTACGGGGCTTTAGACTGTAGGGTTCAGTATTGAGTTGGCCTTTGCAGCTATAACAGCTTCAACTCTTCTGGGAAGGCTGTCCACAAGGTTTAAGAGTGTGTCCAGGACACACCCCCTTATCCCCTGCTGCCTCGCAAATTGCCCCACCCAACACAAGTCCCCTTCCCCTTGTGGCGCCCCCCCCTTATCTCACATGATACTACAGTGCCCAGAGCAGCCGCCCCTCCTGCCCATCCCTTGTCCCGGCCCTGGTTACATACTCCCAAAATAAAAACAGCTTTTGTTTGAGATATACATGCAGTAATTCTGGTAATCATAGTTTGCTTTAGATATAATTTAGGAGTTAATTCAGTGATGATGATGATTTTATTATTATTTTTCATAAATTAATTTGTTATTCATAATATAAAAAATTAGTTATAGATAATATTAGTAATTATTATTATTAATATACTAATTATTATTATTACTGTTATTATTATTGTTAATTTACCTAATATTTCAGAGACAAGTGTTTCCTTTGAGCCATTTATCTTTTTTGTTCCTGACACAATGATAGCTCAGTTATGGTGACAATGGTTACAAGAACAAATGGTGTGGGGACACGGACAGCAGTAAAAACCCGAGTAGGGTTTTCACTAGGGATCAACCAATTATATCGGCAATGCCGATATATCGAGGGCCGATATGCACTTTCCCCGATATATCGGAATCGGCCCCCGAGGTTACCGATATTTCGGGAAAGTGCTTGTACCGGAGTGATACCTGCAGCTAGAGGCATCACCCCAGTACCGGCGTCCATAGCCGATGGTCGGCTGTCTTGCAATGACAACCGATGTGGCTGAAAAGCTGCTCGGCTGTCATTACAAGGAGCGGGAGGGGACGTCCCCCTCCCGCCACCCTACGCGGCTCGCCTGAGTCTCCCATCCCAACAGGAGACCCGGGCAACCATCCTGCATGGCCGCCAAAGACCCGATCATTTGGCTCTGATCGGGTCTCCATGTAAAAACCCGGAAGTGATGTCATTACTTCCGGGTACTCGCCGCCAAATAAATAAAAATGACAGAATTCAGAACAGGCAAACTTGGCATTCTGAATGCTTTTAAGTGCAAGGGAGGGTTCTTTTTAAATGTACAGAAATATCGGCCAATATCGGCCGATACCAATATTCAATGGCCAAAATATCGGTATCGGCTTTAAAAAACCGATATCGGTCAATCACTAGTTTTAACCCCTCCCCACACTATAAGTTAATTTCTTGTCTTTAGATGCATTTAACTTTTTCTTATAATATAATCACTTAACTAGATTTAGACAGGGTTCCTGCCTTTATAACTAACCCAAATATATTGTCTGTAGGCAACGTAGGAGCCAAGTGATATACACACCTATATATATATGGTGGCTAAATATAACAGCCAATAACCTTCTATCAGGAACAAAGAAACAATGGGTCATAATGCTGTACCTAATACAAGGGTGGAGATATACAGAAACACATTCTCTACAAGAAGTGAAATTAAAAGGAAACGTATTTAAAAAACAAAGTGTGTGGGTAAGTCCAAGTCTGGTCAGTCTGTGGGTTCTCATTATAACCACTTTTGAATTCACCTCGACCTCAGGACGGGTTTTAGTCTGAGTTAGTGATCTAATCTTCCACAATCTTACCATAAAAAGTAGTAAATGTTTAGAAACTTCAAAAAGAGAACTGCAGAGCTGTGATACGAAGGTGGGATATTATTGTCTGAATGGAAAGCAGAAGAGAGCCAAAGAGAAAGGTAAATGGAAAATTTTCAATGTGGCTACTTTTGTTTTTATGACCAACACCCAAGACTGAGACCTCCATTGGTGTTACACATGTAGCACCCTCCTAGGTAGGTGCTAGGAAAAAGCATCTATTTGCTCCCTCTGCTTATCGGGGAAGTCTGATCTGTTAGTTTGCCTGTCACATGTTTCCAGGTGTGATTCACTGAGTCTGAGGGAGTGTCCCCACTGTATCCAATAGGGGGGGGTTGTTGGACAGTGGAGGAAACCTAGCCAGTGACACATCATGTTTTATGGCAGTCCCAGTGGGTGGGCAATGCTGCAATTCATGCTGGGATTGGCAATAAATTCTGAGGGGACATGTGACAGGGTGTCTTTTGGCGGGAGCAAAGTCCCAGGAGAGGTGGACGGCTGTCTCTCCTCCTGCAGGTGAGGAAGGTGGTTCAGGCAGTCGGCCTAGTGAACCAAGTGTGGAGCTGAGCTGCAGAGGATCCGGAGTGCTGACAGTGGAGCTGCTGGCAGAGTCTCTCGGGAAAAACAGTGTCCGTGAGTACCAGGAGGTTTGCCTAAGGGTCTGCCCAGGAAGGGGGACCACTCCAGAGAAGTCAGGGGGATCAAGGAGCTATCTCACACAGGAAGTGTAACGGTAAAGGGGGTGCCGTGTAGTTGACCCTGAAGAATAGGAATAAAGGGGGTGCCAGGAAGGGCCCTGAAGATTGTTCTGCAGTACAGTACAGGCATACCCCGTTTTACGTACACTCACTTTACGTACACTCACTTTACGTACACTCACTTTTACGTATACTCCCGAGTACGAACACAGCTTGGCATAGCACTACTACTGGTTTTTAACATTGGCATCTATAGGAAATCTTGGTCAGCTTGACATGGCACTGCTCCAAAACCATAAGTGACGGGGATACCAAACTTGGGGAGCACTGAGAGGGTACCCAGGACTACAACATATCCTATTTTGTGGCCGGCTAGCTTGCCTAGGTAATCTACCATGCCATAGTCCTGGGTCCGCTTAACGTGCTCCCCAAGTTTGGTGTCCTTGTCACTTATGGTTTGGGAGCAGTGCCATGTCAAGCTGACCAATATTTCCCATACAGTTAGTGTATTTACATGCATTGAGATGTGAAAAAAGGTATTGCTTCCTTTTAAGTGCATTTTCGTTTTACATACATGCTCTGGTCCCATTGCGTAGTTAAAAGTGGGGTATGCTTGTACAGATTACCTTAGACAGTTCATTTCTTACTACTTCACTGCTAGTGACAAAGTAAAGCAGCGGCCTAGCCGCACGCATTATTCAGTCATACCAGCTAATGGTGCATAGTTATACAAGTTGGAGTATCCCACTCATTCCCTTCTCCCATCCAAGTTCTCAATAAAAACACAAAAACCAAAGCTCCTAGACTGTTTCCTGACTGAGCCCAAATCACTTGGAAAATGTTGAACTGTCATGCTGTTGCTAATGGTAACCCAGTGGAACTCGTAACCAGCAGCTCCCAAGGGAGTAGTGCTACACACATAAAACATCATGGCAGTGCCAGGTCACTGTACTGAGAACCTTTACATCTCTATCATCACTGTCCTCTAGGCGCATATAGCTGGATAGTGGCTGTAGAGTAAAGTTTGATATACAACTACAAGTGCCTTCTACCTTCAAGCTAAAGTGTCTTCAAAGTGATGCAGAGCATTTCCATAAGCTGGTTCACATAAGCTAGCCTTACATCTGTTGAATTTCGTTAGAAAATTGTTACTTTCAGAACGTTTGTTTGATTATCTAAGGCCCCTTTCACACATGCTGTCTGTTTGTCCGTTTTTCATCCATCCGTTGACGGATGAAAAACGGACATCAATGTATCTCTATGTAAAAAACGGATGACAACGGATGATCATCCGTTAACATCAGTTTTCATCCGCTTCCGTCAATGTCCGTTTTTTTGAACGGATGAATGCCCTATTTTTCATCCGTCAAAAAACCGGATCGGATGAAAAACGGATGACAACGGATAAAAAAAGGATGAAAAACGGATGACAACGGATAAAAAACGGATAACAACTGACAAAAAACGGATGACAACTGACAAAAAACGGATAACAACTGACGAAAAACGGATAAAAAATGGATGAAAAACTGATAAAAAACTGATTAAAAATGGATGAAAAACGGATGGAAAACGAATACATTTGACGTGAATGAACTGATGAACTGAACGGACCGTATGTGTGAAAGGCGCCTAAAAGTTGAAGGGGATGATTGGACAATTGGGTTCAACCACAGTGAGCAAAAACATTGAAGGACAAGGCGATGGGAGCAAACAAAACTAATTTTTAATTGTTGAATCTGAGATCCAGAGTGGAAAAAATTATAAGTAGTCTTATGTGCATGCAATTGGCAAAGTTAATATGAAACTAGGATATTTGTTCAATGAAAATCAATACATTGGAGTTATGAAAAGTAAGCTGACCTGGATCATGTTACATGAAAAACTGGTCAGCATACTGAAAGACAGATCTGCTAGGTTTGATCATGTTTGGGACCTCCATGATTTTCATATTTGCTTTTTGAAATAGAGTATTTGGAAGTGTTTGTAACCCACGTTGGCTGGCCGGTGGGCAATGTAAATGCTGACCTATTATATATTTGTGCATGTCCCTGGCGGGGGCTATCTGATTGCCCTGATAGGGTGGTTTATCCTTGTGTGTCAGACATGTTTTTTGGGTTCAATTATCTATGGAATTTGATATTATATTATGTTATTTTGTTGGCTATGCCTGCCATTGATATGTTTATTTCACCCATCTGCACTGTGGGACCATATCTTATCTCTATTCCGATACTACTGTTTGTGTAAGAGTTGTACACTCTACTCTTCTTGCATTCAATTCTAATAATAATATTGAAATAGAAAATTGATACATTGATATAGCACTTAAATGCAGAGACGTATAGTAACTAAGTAGAACTACTTCACTACTGTACTTAAGTACCGAAAGGCGGTATCTGTACTTTCCTAGAGTAGAATTTTTTTCTCCTACTTCCACTTTTACTTCACTACATTTTTTCGATGATTTCAATACTTCTACTCCGATATGTTTTTTTTTTTGTTCTGCATAGTTACTCGTTACTATTATAAAAATTACCACTGCCAGAACAGTAGGTGGCAGGTTTCATGAAGCCCAATACATGTGTATTATCAGCGCATATGAAAATAAATGCTACTGTATGTATAAATAAAAGCTGCATTTGAAATAATAAAAAACAATATGATGTTCAAACTTTTGACTTCTTTCTTTAATAACTACATAACGCAGTACTTGTACTTTTACTTTCAGTACTTGAGTAGCAATTTTTTTTTTCAAAACTACTACTTTCAGTACTTGAGTAGCAAAATGTTTAAAAAAAACTACTTGCAATACTTAACTACAAAAAATGTTGAATACTTTAGTACTTCTACTCGTCACTTTTTGATTGAGCACTTCCACTTCTACTCAAGTCACTTTTTGATCTAGCACTTGTACTTTTACTCAAGTATGGATTTCGACTACTTTATACAACTCTGCTTAAATGAGATATTGACATGGATTCAAGTTCATGAAGGCACCATCAAATGATCAGGTGAGCAATTTTTATACTTTTATATCGAAGCAAAATTCTACAAGTGTAAGGCCAGCATTAGTTGTGCTTAGCATGCAAATATGGCATTGGGAAGTTAAGGAAGGATGCGCCCTATTATGGGGAAAAATAGCAGTAAGAATAATTTTTAGATGTCTCATTCCCTTTAATTGGCACATTCAAGTGCTTGGGAAATTGCAATAAATGTGTGTGCCTACTTGTACAGAATACTAAATTACAAAGATTTTAATAACTTCTCAAAAAGTGTTCGCATTGGGGAGATACACCCTCCCTATTGTTCATGGGCACCACTGTTATAGTCGTGAGCCGAACATTCCTAAACTAACCTTGCAGAGCTGAGAAGGTATTCTCAGCGGGTAGTCTACTGCAGTGGTCCTCAACTCCGGTCCTTGGGGCCCACTAACAGGCCAGGTTTGCAAGATAACTAAATTACATCACAGGTGATCTAATTTGCTGCTCAGTGATTGCAGTATTCTAGTCTGCATCTCCCCAAGGTAATACTTAAAATCTGGCCTGTTAGTGGGCCTCGAGGACCGGAGTTGAGGACCACTGGTCTACTGAACTCATAAAGCAAATATCAACACTTTGAAAGCAATAGAATAGATCCTGTAAAAGTCTATGAGGTCCTGGCATTGGGGCATGGAATTAAACTGGGGGAGAAAAATTGCATCAAGAATTTGGAGGTACTCCCATGATGAACTGGGGCTAAGGAGCCAGTGGTATCTGCTGGTCCTTGCGCTTATGCAGTGTTCACTACAGGTTTGCTTTAAGTGACCTGCCACATATCAATGAAAACAGCTGTTGGCACTTGGTGTATGTATTTGACTATAGTAAAACGTGTGACACATACTGCGGCCTTTCACCTAACCTGTAATATGGCAAGTTGCATTGCCGTGTATTTTGCCAAAACATTTTACTGCTAAATGGTCGTCCTCTTTTCTACTTTAGAAGGTTGGGTGGTAACATAATCTTTTGAAAATCACCTGCTGAATTATTTTAACTCTTACCAAAAGAGTCCTGCTTGTAGATGCCTTGACTTTCAAATATATCTCCTTCTGCTGAATTTAGCAGTAAGAATGATAGTCTATTTTAGAGGCTTCGGCTGCCATGTAAATCCAGGAACCCAACCTCAAAGGTCCCACCACCTCAGTCCCTGAGAGATATAAGAAGCCGGTCAGTGGTTTACCTCAACCAAGTCTACCCAGAATTTAAACACTGTACACATTTTTGGTGGACTAATCGTTAAACAGCAGTGCCACAAAACAACATTTTTCTGATAGGCACTAGTAGGCAGTGCTGTATTTTGGCCAAGGCCAACAAGGCCCAGGCCTAGGGTGGCACTTTGCAGGGGGGCAGCAAAAAAGCCGCCCCCCCCCTCTACCTGAGACTCTATTGGCCACTGTTTGTTAGAGCTGCCTCTCTCACCCCCCTCTCTCTCATTTATCCTCTCTCTATCACCCCCTCCTCTCTCTCCTCCCCTCTCTCTCTCACCCCTCTCTTTCTCTCATCCCCCTCTCTCTGACCCCCCCTCTCATCCCCTCTCTTTCTTATCCCCCCTCTCTCTCTAATCCCCCTCTCTCTCTCACCCCTCTCTCTCTCTCTCTCTCACCCCCTCTCTCTCTGACCCCCCTCATCCCCTCTCTCTCTCATCCCCCTCTCTCAGCCCACTCTCTCTCACCCCCTCTCTCTCTCTCCTCCCCCTCTCTCTCTCACCCCTCTCTCTCTCTCTCACCCCCTCTCTCTCTGACCCCCCTCATCCCCTCTCTCTCTCATCCCCCTCTCTCAGCCCACTCTCTCTCACCCCCTCTCTCTCTCTCATCACCCCTCTCTCTCTCATCCCCCCTCTCTCTATCACTCCCCCCTCTCTCTCATCCCCTCTCTCTCTCACTCTTTGATTCCCCCCTCTCTCTCTCACCCCCCTCTCTTTCATCCCCTCCTCTCTCTCTCATCCCCCCTCTCTCTCTCCCTCCCTCACCCAGCCCCCTCTCTCTCTCTCACCCTTCTCTCTCTCCCACCCCCTCTCACCCCCCCCCTCTTGTGAGATCTCAGGGGTTCATGGGACTTGTAATCCTTCAATTTTGGAGGGAGTCACATCCATTAAAAAAGAAGTGGGGCAAATTTACATAGGGGGGAGCAGGGAGCCCAATTTTAGTCTTGCCTAGGGCAGCACAAAACCAAAATACACCACTGCTAGTAGGTTCAGTCATGCTCTACTCTGGCCTTTTTTATCTCCTGCAGACATCACTGGTGAGTTTACCATCTGTAGTTTTGTCCCTCTACTACAAATGATTTGTTTAATCTACAATAAATATTATCGTACACTCTTACTGTCAATGAACAGCCTACCTTTTTTTGAGCTCGAGCTTGTTCTCAATTTTGGGGAGCTCCTGTGGGAGGTTGGGGGGACCGCAGGCCCCGGGGACATACGAGGGGCTTCCAGTCCAGTCTCCATCGGCAGGTAATGGATCTGTGGTGGTTCTGATTCGCCTTTTAACCTTTTGGCATTCAGAAACCCAGCCTGAAGTCTCTCCATACTCTCTGGGAGGCGAAAGGCAGCAAAAGGGTGCAGCGCGCCGTAGCCTAGAACACTGACCCCTGGTCGAGGGTGTCCATACTGGTGGGAAAGCGAGAGAAGCTGGGGTGGGCATGCTGAATTCAAATGATCCTGAGGTGGGTAGAGAAGAGGGTATGCTGGACTCAGGTAAGTCATCTGTGGAGGTTTGTCCATGCCCATTGGAACAGTGTAATGAGGAGGCTGTTGAACTAGTCCAAGTGGACCATCCGAGGATGTGGCCATAACCAGGAGGGCTTGAGATGTCAATGAATTTATTAGCCCAGGCGTGCTCTCCATCCTAAGACTCTTCAGCAGACCTAAGACAGTGATAAAACGCAACATCAGTAGAGGAAACTTATACAGAAGAAATACTTGGGCTGCTATTTCAGACCACCTCCTAAAAATATTTTCTGGCTGTCTCTGATAATAATAGTTTCCCAATCAATGACCAAAACCAAAAATTCAGAAAGAAAAGATCAATATACTTGTTTCAGGTCTTTGACTTCAAAAGTAAGTCTTTAGGGCAAAAAAAAAAAAGCCTGGTAACAAGCATATGGTTGATTCCATGTTATCTTTACAGAGGTTTCTTTTCACAAGCCAACAACTCTATAGATGTGAGCTAAATCGGTACACATTCGAGCAAAAAGTTAACCAAGAAAGAAGGAATCTTCTGTAAGGGCTCTTTCACACGGTCCGCCTCCGTAGGCGGATCCGTGCTGCTCAGCGGGGATCGATCCGCGATCCCCGCTGAGCCGGCGGATGACAGCTCCGTCTCCGCTTGCAGTGCGGAGAGGGAGGTGTCACAGCCCCCGCTGCTCTCTATGGGGGATCGGATGAGAGCGGACTGTCTGTCCGCTCTCATCCGATCCGATCCCTGAACGGATGGAAAAATAGGGTTTCCATCCGTCCAGATTTCACGGTCAGGATCGGATACGGATGGCAGCGGGTGTCAGCGGAGGTGTCTCCGCTGACATCGGTTGCCCCATAAAGCTGCATGGAGGATCCGATCAGATCCGCCTAAAAAACTGACAGGCGGATCTGATTGGACGGCCCGTGTGAAAGAGCCCTTAAGGTGGGTGACAACATGCAAAATTGAATCATGTACAAGCCGTCCATTAAAGTATATGTAAATCATAACATTAAAATATCACATAAGGGTTAACATTTTGATGTCACAACAAAAGTTGTTTATAATCTTTATAAAATCTGCAATTTTTTAAAAATAAAATAATAAAAGTCCATGTTCAGGCACCTCCTACGATGGGGTGACAATGCTCTGTTCCAATTTCCCAATCAAGCTTTTGTGTTGTCACCTCATCACCTGCGCTGCTACTGGAGACTACAAGTGGCCATGCTGACACACATTGTGCAGGCACAATAGCAAATAGCAATGCTTAAAGGGTAAAAAAAAAAGCAAATAAAGAAAAAGCAATATGCAATGCAATTCTTACACAAATCATAATGTAATTGAATGCTATTAAAATTTTACCTTTTCTTTTCAATCTGCAACAGCTGTATTTTTCTGAAAATGCAATACAATATGGCTACCTGGATGTGTTTTGTACACAGAATGTATACTGACCACACCCCAGAAACATAATTTCCTGCTTGTGTGATTGGCTCACCAATTTTCCCAGAAGTCTGCCTAAGATACAAG
The DNA here is from genome assembly GCF_965119305.1 of Pelophylax lessonae. NCBI lineage: Eukaryota > Metazoa > Chordata > Amphibia > Anura > Ranidae > Pelophylax > Pelophylax lessonae. The sequence continues at coordinate 615,724,179 of NC_138771.1, read as the reverse complement.
TTAGATTTTGGTCATCCCCTTGCAACAAAAATGTCATTTTTGGTGAGATACTCCCAATAGGAACACGTCTAAAGGGATGCAGACCCAGCAGCTTTCCTATTAGTCCTCTGCAGCTGCACAGCTGATTGATATTTATGAAACCACTCCCATTTGACTCACTGAGCAGAGGGGCACAGAGGAACAAACAGTTATTTCTTCAGAATGACAAAAGTTAGGAATCTGCAGCATAGGTTATTATAATCTTTGCAATGTACAGAGATCACCCAGAGAGGAATGTTTTTTTCTCAACAAAAGTGGAGTTACACTTTAGCCTAGTGCTGGTAAACAAGAAGTGGTTGAAAGAGGATGGAAGATATCGTCAGCACTAAGATGTTAAAGCGGAGTTCCGGCCTCGGGGGTCAATTTGAGCTAAAAATCCCCCCGGGACAGTCAGGGCTAGTACATTCCATAATGGATAGCCTCTGAACTGTCCCGGGTCGCACTTACCTGCAAGAAGAAATACTTACCTTGAAAATTTCTTCTCCAGCACTGCCATCTCAGGTGTGGGCAGCTGAAGCCGCAGCGTCCCTCTCCGTGTCCTCTTCGTGACGTCGGAGTCCCACAATGCACTGCACCGGCCCCGCTCGTCACTTCCGGTGCAGCGCGGCATCCCTGCACAGCTTCTGGGCATGCCCAGAAGCTGTTTAGCAGTGAATGCCGCGCCTGCACCAGAAGTGACGAGCGGGGTCGGTGCAGACGCATTGATTCCTGGGAGCGATGACGTTCAGCTCCCAGGAATCATCGCAAACCGGAAGTGATAGCGCGGGCCGCGGCCACAGAGGGAGGAAGTGGAAGGAATGTGAGTATATTTTCTTCTATAATAAGGTAAGTAAACAAAAAAAAAAAAATCGCCTGTATCCATTTCTTTTTCAGGTTCCCCTTAGCAAGCGAATGGCCAAAAATCGATTTTATCGATTTTGAGGCCGGAACTCCGCTTTAAGTTGATTTAATAAAAAGGAAAAAAAAAACATGGCAATTTATAATGCACTTAAAAGCATAGTCCACCTTTGGGACCATGTTTCTTGTCCAAAATATTTTATTAGTTTAACCACTTTAAGACCGAAAGGATTTACCCCCTTAAAGACCAGGCCCTATTTTGCGATTCGGCACTGCATTATTTTAACGGACAATTGCGCAGTTGTGCAACACTGTACCCAAATAAATTTGATGTCCTTTTTTTCCCACAAACAGAGCTTTCTTTTGGTGGTATTTGATCACCTGTGCAATTTTTATTTTTTGCAAACAATAAAAGAGTGACGATTTTGAAAAAAAAACAATATTTTTCACATTCTGCTATATAACATTCCCAAAAAAATATTTAAAAATCAAAATTTTTTAACAATTTAGGCCAATTTGTTTACGACTACATATTTTTGGTAAAAAAAACCCTGCAATAAGCGTATTTTGATTGGTTTGCGCAAAAGTTATCGCGTCTACTAACTATGGGAAAGACATGTCATTTTTATTGTTTTTTTTTTATACTAGTAATGGTGGCGATCTGCGATTTTTTACGGAACTGCGACATTGGGGCAGACAGATCGGACCCCTAACTGACATTTTTGACACTTTTGGGGGGACCAGTGACATTACTACAGGAATCAGTGCTAAAAATATGCTCTGTTACTGTAATAATGACACTGGCAGGGAAGAGGCTAACACTGTGGGTGATCAATGGGTTAAATGTGAGCCTAGGTGGGTGATTCTAACTGTGGGGGGGGGGGGGGGCGTGGCTTGTGAAATGACCATAGAGACATGTGATCCTATATACAGTAGACGGATCACATGAGCTCTGTGATCATTTCGGAGAGAAGAACGGTCAACTTCTTTCTATCTGCTTCCTTTTCTCTCAGCGGGGATCGATCGCGGGTGTCAGACGGCAATCTGAGCCGCCTGCCCACTGCATCGGCTTCCCCGCTGCTGAGTGGGGGCGGGAGCGCCCCCTAGCTTTCCGCGTGCGACCGGCGTAGGTCTACGTCGGTTTGCGCAGGAGAGCCACCCTGCAGCAGTAAAAAGGCGGCGGGTGGTCGGAAAGTGGTTAAAAGCATATAACAAATAGATAAGGATATTTAAGTCTTTTCCCAAATACATGAAAATTGCATAGCACTGGGTCCAAACAGGAACAAAACATATCTATCAAGTTTGAAGTATAGAACTATATTGCAAAGGTGGAGTTCAATCGGGGTAAAGGAAAGAGGGAGGAAGGTCATGATCTCCTCCAGGACGCCCCAAAAGGGATCAAACTTTGGCCCGGAGGGAGACCATACATTAAAAAAATCAACATAAACACTAATATAATGTGAGAATTATAGGGCATCAAGAAGAACTATGTTCAGTTTGGAGCAATAAGATTGGAACCATGTTTCATGTTACACCCATCCCACCCTCAAACTGGCCTGTCCCCTACCTAAATTGTGGGGTGCTTCATCTTGCAGCATCCTGCACAGGGATCTGTGAAGGAAAGACTACAATTTCTATTTGTATTATATCCTTTCTCCAATCTCATGACTAATCATGATGGAGGCATTATTAATATTCTATTGGTTAAGCCAAATAGACTTGTGTCTTTTTTCAACCTGACTAACTATGTAACTACCGTATATACTCGAGTATAAGCCGAGTTTTTCAGCATGTTTTTTCGTGAGCTTTCCCAGGCATCGGCGGCGCATGCGCGGTGACGTGTTGGCGCCGGGCGGCGCCATTTTAAAATCAAAGGCTCCTCACCGACAGGTAAGTGAGACTCCTCCGCAGCCCCTGCATTTCCTCATGCAGTGCTGCATGCATGGTACAGGACATTCTCCTGTACCATGCCCGCAGCACTGCATCTCCTGTGCAATGCCTGTACCTACTGTGCAATGCCCGTACCTACTGTGCCATGCCTATACCTACTGTGCCATGCCTGTACCTACTGTGCCATGCCTATACCATCACCTGTGCCATGCCTAAACCATCACCTGTGCCAAGCCTATACCATCTCCTGTACCATGACCCGTGCCATGCCTGTACCATCACCTGTGCCATCCCTTTACCATCACCTGATCCATGCCTGTACCATCACCTGTGCCATTCCTGTACCATCTCCTGTGCCATGACCTGTGCCATGCCTATACCATGATCTGTGCCATGCCTGTACCATGACCTGTGCCATGCCTGTACCATGACCTGTGCCATCTCCTGTACCATCTCCTGCACCATGCCCGCAACCCCTGTTTTGTGTCTCGTGGTGGTCCAGTTGGGTCCAGTAGCTGCTGCATTTCCCACCCTAGGCTTATACTCAAGTCAATAAGTTTTCCCACTTTTTTGTGGTAAAATTAGGGGCCTCGGCTTATATTCGGGTCGGCTTATACTCGAGTATATACGGTAATGTAACTATGTAATAGACTTTCAATGTGCCACAGTGAGGACTTACTGTATATTCATAAAAGCAATATCTTTATTATAAGGTTAAAACATCATTAAAACCATGGAAAACTACAGCTGCCATGTCAAATATAGTGGAAGAGATATAATAAAACTGGATCACTCAGAATCTGGTGCAGCTGTGCATGGTAGCCAATCAGCTTTTATTTTCAGCTGTTCAATTGAAGTGATTGTAAACGATCACCTTGTAAAACAACCTTGTGTTGTAAACACAGCAGACTGTTTAGCAACACAGATCTCTGTGTTGATTCCACAAGCTCACCCCCACCCACAGTTAGAAAACTGTCAGTTTTTAATGGGAAAGCAGAGGGACTGACAGGAACACCAGGGATTTCACATAAAGGGAGCAATACAAAGAGAACAGGAGACTTTGGTAGAGCAGGCACATATCAGGAATTGGAATGTTTGTGTAACATACGCTTTAAGCTTTGGCAATTAAACCTGGAAGTTAATTGGCTTCTATGCAGATCTGCACCAGAGTTTGCACACTCCAGTTTTAGTAAATCTCCCCCAGTGTGATTAGTGCATATTCATTATTCCAAGATGGATAGACGGGTTTCGCAATAGTCTCGCTTCTTCAGGATCCACGCCCTTGAATTGACAAGTGAAATGGCTAAAGAAGGATAATGATATATAGTTATATTATATCAATATAATATAATTTAACTATATATCAATATCCTTCATTAGCCAATTCACTTGTCAATTCAAGGATCCATCTGATCCTAAAGAAGTAAGACTGTTGCGAAAAGCGTTGATCCACTACGCCATCTTGGAATAAGGAATTTGCACTGGTTACACAGTATTTGATATAGCAACTGTAATTTTTAATGTTTTAAATGATGTATTAACCACTTCAGCCTCGGAAGGATTTGCCCCCTTCCTGACCAGGTCCTATTTTTGCGATTCCCCACTGCGTTACTTTAACGGACAATTGCGCAGTCATGCGACGCTTCACCCAAATAAAATTGACGTCCTTTTTTCCCCACAAATAGAGCTTTCTTTTGGTGGTATTTGATCACCTGTGCAATTTTTATTTTTTGCGCTATAAACAAAAAAAATAGTGACAATTTTGAAAAAAAAAAAACAATATTTTTCACATTCTGCTATATGACATTCTCAAAAAAAAAAAAATGTAAAAATCAAAATTTTTTTAACATTTTAGGGCAATTTGTTTTCTGCTACATATTTCTGGTAAGAAAAAAATCACAATAAGCGTATTTTGATTGGTTTGCGCAAAAGTTATTGCGTTTACTAACCACGGGAAAGATTTATGTCATTTTTATTGTTTTTTTTTTTTTACTAGTAATGGCGGCGATCTGCGACATTGTGGCAGACAGATAAGACCCCTAACTGATATTTTTGACACTTTTAGGGGGACTAGTGACATTACTACAGTAATCAGTGCTAAAAATATGCACTGTAATAATTATTATTATTACATATTATTATAATATTATTATTATTTTGGTCTCCAAGAGTCTTGAAACCCTTTTTTAGTCAAAATAACCGCATTTGGTAACCAAAGATCTGAAAAAAATTTAGTCAAAATGACTGTATTTTTCTTTTTTTTCAAATTTAATTTTTATTAGAAGGAAAAAGAATGGGTTTACATTTCACAAAATATCAGTCAGAAGAAAAAAAAAAAAAAAGAACTATTATTATTATTATTATTATTATTATACAGGATTTATATAGCGCCAACAGTTTGAGCAGCGCTTTACAATGTGAAGGAAGACAATACAATAATGACACTGGCAGGGAAGGGGTTAATACTGGGGGTGATCTAGGGGTTAAATGTATGCCTAATGCTTACTGATGTGTGTGCTGATCTGTCCCTGCCTGTCTGTGAGAAGATCCGCCTGCTTTGTTTATATAAGCAGGCGGGTCTTCTCTCCGTTTTTCAGACGATCGCGGGAGGGCAGTGGCAATAGCCGCGGCTCCTCCCGCGGCCCGCCTCCTGCTGTGTCTAAACCACATGCACTCCAGTCACGTAGCCGCCCTGCCGCAGTAAAAAGCCGGAGGGCGGTCGGCAAGTGGTTAACTTTATAATAAAGATGTTGCTTTTATTGATATATGTCCTCTCTGTGGTTCATTAAAAGTCCCTTAATTACGCTCTTTATCACAATTAGTTGCGGGATTGGAAAAAAGATATAATACATTATGTGAGTTTGGGATGTGCCATAAGAGGCAATTCTAGGATGGTTTCACCCATGATATATGGTACAAATCCCATTTGCCACCATGGAGGATGGACTTCTAGATCTCAATGGAGCACAATTGCCATGATGTCACCATACTTGTAGTCCAGCATTTACTTCCCCCTGCAGAAGCCTGTGTTTTGCACCCACGATGCACTAAAAAAAATTGAATAAAATGTAGATTTTATTGTTTTAATGTGGATACACTTATAAAACTTTTTGCAAAAGGTTGGACCATGCCTTTGACACTCAAGATTTGCAAAGTGCTCTCAGTATAGCAGAAAATCCCTTTTAATTTGTCTCTCCCAGCAACTGTTATATGCGCTCATGGAAGATTCATTGCTCACAATGATGCGTCATGGCTGACAGGCAAGAAACAGTCGCTTGTACCACATTTCCGTATTTTATCACCTTTTGTTTTCACACCGTTCCTTTCATTAAAGCGGTAAAACCTTTCATTAAAGCGGTAAAATGTAGTAACACATAGAATGAAACTCAAATCTGAAGTGTCAGCTTTCCCTGATGGAGACTTATGTCACAATATCGATAGTGAAAACTTTATCTGGGTATCTTTAGCAACACGTTGTATGCCACAGGATGCCAGGGTCATGTGACCTGTCAACTGAAAGAGGCATCTCTGTGCGGTGGGAAAATTACTTTTATTAACGGCTTTGTGGTGGTTGCCTGTTCCTTTTTTTTTTTTTGTGTTTTTTAAGGTGTATTGTATTTTCTGTAAGCATACTTAGATATTATTACAGTGTTATTTCATTTCTATCACATTTGTGCATGCTTGGTGTAACATATTATCATTATTCTATAACATAGAATGGAGAAGAGACGTCTGAGGGGGGACATGATAGCAATTTATAAATATCTTAATGGGGATCCCAGCTTAGAAAAAAAGCTGTTCATTCGAAGGGATTGCATGAGGACTTGAGGGCATACAATGCGATTAGAGGAGAAGCGTTTTAACCTCAGGCAACGCGGGGGGTTCTTTACTGTTAGGGCAACAAGATTGTGGAATTCTCTACCACAAGAGGTGGTTTCTGCGGGAAGTATGGTGGCTTTCAAAAGACTCTTAGACTTACATCTCAAGGATCAGAACATTCAGGGCTATGTGAGATGATTACAGCCACACACACCTACACAGGTTGAACTAGATGGACTATTGTCTTTATTCAACCTCACCTACTATGTAACTATGTAACATACCCAGATGTCTAGAGCAGCCTTTCTCAACCATTTTACTCCAGAAGAACCCTTGAAATAATTTTCAGGTCTCTGGGAACCCCTGCTAGGAATATTCTATTAGGATTATGGGAAAATGTCCCTTACATGGGTCAGTGCGACGCTGTACCTAAACGAATTTGACGTCTTTTTTTCCCACAAACAGAGCTTTCTTTTGGTGGGATTTGATCACCTGTGCGATTTTTTGATCATGCGCTATAAACAAAAAAATGCGACAATTTTGCAAAAATAACAATATTTTTCACATTTTTTATATGAAATTCCCCCCCAAAAAAATGTAAAAATCAAAATTTTTTAACATTTTAAGCCAATTTGTTTTCTGCTACCTATGTTTGGTAAAAAAAATCGCAATAAGCGTATGTTGATTGGTTTGTGCAAAAGTTATTGCATTTACTAACTAAGGGAAATATTTTTGTCATTTTTATTGTTTTTTTTTTGTAACGAGTAATGGCGGCGATCTGCGATTTTTGCGGCAGACAGATCGGACCCTTGACTGACATTTTTGACACTTTTGGGGGTACCAGTGACATTACTACAGTAATCAGTACTATACATATGCACTGTTACTGTAAAAATGACACTGGCAGGGAAGGGGTTAACTTTATTGGAGATGCAGGGGTTAAATGTGTCCCTAGGGGCGTGATTCTAACTGTAAAGGGGTGTGGCTAGTGATGTAACCACAGAGACATATGTTCCTACATAGCAGGATCGTATAATCTCTGTTCTTACATCAGGGAGAATGACAGGCGGCTTTGTTTACATCAGCCGTCTGCCTTTCACCCTCTCCACCGGGAGATCGCAAGTGACCAACGCAAGTGACCTCCGGCGGCGCGCGCTCGCCCCCTATTGGTTTGCAGGCGAGTGACGTACCCATACGTCACTTTGCCTGCACGGGGCTGACTGGTCGGCAAGTGGTTAAAATGGTGATCAGTGGGAACATTTCCCCTTACATTGATGGTCAGTGGTAAAATTTGCTCTTACCTTGGTGGTTGGTGGGAAGATTGCCCTCTTTACAATGATGGTGATTGGGAAGAATGGGAAGAATGCCCATTACAGTGGTGGTCAGTGGGAATATTTCCTCTTTATTGGTGGTCAGTGAGAAGAATGTCCCCTTTACAGTGGTTGTCAATAGGAAGAATGTGCCTTACAATGGTGATCAGTGGAAAGAATTCTTCATACATTGGTGGTCAGTGCGGAAATTTCCCCTTACAGTGGTGGTCATTTGGAAGAATGCCTCTTATATTGGTGGTAAGTGGGAGGAATGCCCCCCTTATGTTGGTGATTAGAACATCACCCTGACAAACACCTAAAAAGATCATTGGTGCCATGCTGTTGGGTCTGCCAAGTTGTGATGGATCTGGAATTATTAAGGCACTCTCAGGTGGGAGGTTAGTTAGCCACAGATCAAGGAAACCCTAGCAATCTCTTTTTCCACTGAACGGTGGTGGAGAACAGCTGGTCTAGAGTCTCCCTAAAGTGGGTATGTATATTTTAATGAAATTGCAGAATTATTGAGATAAAACCTTGGCCATTGGTTTTATTCAACCAGACCTGATATGCATTTTGAGAGGGGACAGTAAAGCACAGGCAAAAAAAGAAGAGTCAAACTGTAAAAAAGGCACTTTACTTGTGTTTAATGACAAAATACTAAATTGGCTGATCTGGCAGCTGTCAATTGCATATATATTGTCAAGCTATACTCAGAAACAAGGATTTTCTTTTTTAAAACATTAGCATGTGTTGATGGGTTTAGTTAGCTTAACGTAAACTTGTGAGTTGACTATGCAACGGGGAATAATAGGTTCACTTTAATCCCCCCCCCCCCTCTCAAGTTGTATATACTAACCTTCAGAGCCCATTTACAATTTCACATTGTGGTTCTGTTTACATGTTTTTGTGTTGGAGGTAATTTTTTTTTGTGTTGGGGGTTATTTAGTGTTATATTTGTATTTAATTATTTTTTTGTATGCGTGTATTCAATCTTTTTTATTTACTGTATTGTCACTTTAATTTTTATTTTATTACATTTTTTTTTTACTGTCTTTTTTTTGTATGTAAAATTCTGAAGCTAATGGGAAGCTGTTTTTTGGCACAAGAACAGGTCCAACACCTGTTCCAAAGATAACCCATTGCAAAAAAATGTAAATGGGCCCTTTGGGATAAGTGCACTGATTTTGATTAAATCAAATGATTTTGAAGTGGATTAAAACTTTCAATTTCACACATTAATGGTCTAAGTTAGTTCATTTTTAGTTTATTTCGAACCTGTAAAAAAAACATACAAAATGTAGCACCCTCCTAGGTAGGTGCTAGAGAGTGAATATAGTTTTTGGCTCTGTCTGCCTATCAGAGGAGCAGCAGGTAAATTCTATATTGTACTCTGCTTAACAGGGTGCAGGATCTGTGAGTTAGGTCTGCTCAATGTGCTCAGTGTGTGATTAATGTGGTCTGGGAGAATGTCCCCATTGGTCCAATGGGGAGGCACATTGGACAGTGGAGGAAACCAAACCAATGGGCGTACAGGCTTTGATACAGCCCCAGTGATTGGCATAGACTGTGGTCACAGTGCATTGTGGGGTGTAGTATAAAAGCCAAGGGCATATGTGCTCTGGGTCTTTTGCTGGTTAGCAGAGTCCAGAAAGGACGTCGTTGGCTGCCTCCTCTTCTGCAGTGGTGGGTGTATGGTCACAGGCAGTCGGCCTGGTGAGACAGAAGTGTGGAGCTGAACCCAGAGTTCCAGAAGAGCTGGCTAGGAGGAGTTGAGACACTGGAGAACCTGAAAAGCAGTATCGTGAGTACAGGGGATTGTGTCTAAGGGCCTGACCAGGAAGGGGCCACCCCATAGTAGAGTACTCAGAGGATGGGTGTCAGCTGGTGGATAGAAAGGAGGTGCTAGACGAGTACCCTAAAGATAAGTGCTTAACAACTTTACTTCACATTCATCTAGTGGCAGGATGAAGTTGCAGCCTTGCCGTATTCTCAGATAGAAGTCCTCAGTATTGTGAATAGTTCCAGTTTGGAGTATCCCACTCATCCCTTCTCCCATCCCAATATCGAATAAAACAACAAAAACAACAACCTCTAGACTGATCATTGACTGAGCCTGAAAGTAAAGTGTTAAGATTCTGCATGCAGTTGCTATCGGTAACCCAGGGGGACCTAAAAGGTGAAATATCCATCAGCCCTCATGGGGGAAGTGCTACAAAAATAAAAGAAGTAATCAGTCAGTAGTAGATAATCACAAAAAAGCTAGTTACAAGAGAAGACAAAAAAAGAACTATAATTAATAATTTAGTTTACATATCCGAAAAGGAGTGGGAAGAAGTACAAACATATTTAATCCCACCACCTCTCCAAAAGTAATAGTAAACTATTCAATGCCCCATCGCTATAAAATCATACGATTTTATTATTTTTTTTATTATTGTACAGGGTTTATATAGCGCCAACAGTTTGCGCAGCGCTTAACAAAATGAAGGAAGACATTACAGTTACAATACAATTTGGTACAAAAGGAATCAGAGGGCCCTGCTCAGAGTCATTAGAGCTTATAATCTAAAAGGGAGGATCAATTGATACAAAAGGTAATAGCTGTGGGGGATGAGCTGATGGTGAAAGTGAAACAGTGTATTAGTTAAAAGCCGGATAGGCTTCTTTAAAGAGAAGGGTTTTCAGGGATCTTCTAAAGATGGATAGATTAGGGGACAGTCGGACAGATTGGGGTAAAGAGTTCCAAAGAATGGGAGAAGCTCTGGAGAAATCCTGGAGGCGAGCATGTGAGGAGGTGACAAGAGTGCTAGAGAGCAGGAGGTCTTGGGAGGACCGAAGAGAGCGGCTTGGTTGATATTTTGAGATCAGGTTAGTGATGTAGCTGGGGGCAGAGTTGTGGATGGCTTCGTAAACTATTGTTAAAACTTTGAATTTTATTTGTTGGGTGAGTGGAAGGCAGTGATGGGATTGGCAGAGAGGGGTGGAGGACACTGAACGGTTGGTAAGGTGAATGAGTCTTGCAGTAGCATTAATTATGGACTGAAGGGGGGATAGTCTATGTAAAGGTAATCCAATGAGGAGGGAGTTGCAGTAGTCGAGGCGAGAGAAAACCAGGGCGTGAATTAGAAGCTTGGTGGCTAAAAAGGGGCTTATTCTAGAGATGTTGTGGAGGTTAAGGTGGCATGATTTGGACAGGGATTGGATATGGGCCTGAAAGGACAGTGCAGAGTCTAGGGTTACCCCTAGACCTACCCCTACCCCTTTTATTATTTTCACTGTAATTTTTTTTTTTTTTATGTAAAATACTTAAGCTAATGAGGGGTCTTTTTGGTACAAGAACAGGTCCAGGATAGTAGCGTTCCTAACCATCAGGAGCAAGTTAAAGCTCAATGCATTCTTAAAAAAAAAAGAGAAAAAACACCAAACACTTTTCAATGCACTTTAGATTGAATTTTGCCAAAATGGTGAAAATTTCCAATTTTTTTTTTTTTTTTTTAAATGGGGGAGATGAAAGCCTCAGTTTCACTCATCCCAACTCTTTCCTTTTTTTTCCTGTTGCTCCATGTTCTGCATGGAGATGTGAAATGCCGCTGTACTTCCTCATATGGGGGAGCATGTGACTCTCTCTCCTTCCTCGCACAAGGCGGAGCTGGGTTCTGAGACAACCAATCAGCGGGCCTGGATGCTGTCACATGTGGAAAGAAGAGAGTCATTAGTGCTGCTGACTAAGATCTGTCCAAATTGACTTGCAGCTTACACAGGGCCACTTCAGTCCCAGAGTAGAGAGGGATAGCAAGGACCTTATTAGCATTGGGAGATGTATTTTTAAACAAGTTTGATGGGGACAGAACTTTAGCTGCGGCAAGATAAAGCAGATATATCCCAGAACCTGCACACACGATGCATTTAATTTCCATGTGGACATGTACTCCCTGAGGAACACAGAAAGGCAGAGATCCTCCAGTCCTCGCACAAACTCAAGGACCTCCTGTTTCTCAACCAGGGGCAAATCCAGAGTCTAGTCTCGAGAGGGGCACTGGCAGAAAATAGGGTGTTGCTTACAGAACTGTTTTTACTGTATAATACAGTCCTAACCTTGTTTAAAACAGTGACACATTTAAAATGATTCCACTTCCTCTCAGTGCGGAGGAGGTAGGGAAGAATAGTGAGACCTGCCAACCATAGTAGTGAAAATGTTAAGGCCAGCTGCAACAGTGGCTGTGGTCTTAACACTTTTATTAACTTCACAGGAGAAATCTTTAGGGTTTCCCCACAGGTCTCCTGATGCGCTACAGTACAACGCACCCCTCCATCCGGGACTCCTTCCCTCCTCCACACATGCAAAACTAAGAGGGAAGGCTGCTACAGCGCACCTCTCCGTCCGGGACTCATGCCCCTACAGCAGGGATACCCAACCTTTTGAGGAGAGAGGGCCACTTTAGTGCCTTGGTAACTGGTTGCAGGGAGTGGGTGGATGACATGTGCGTGTCCACTCAGCATATGCAGAGCAGACAGGGAGTAAGCCCTATCTACTCTATGGTGGGTACTGCTGGCGTGGCGGGTACTGCTGGTGGGTTCGGCTAGCGGGTACTGCTGGTGGGTTCTGCTGGCTGGTACTGCTGGTGGGTTCTGCTGGCTGGTGCTGGCAAGTACTGCAGGATGGTACTGCTGGAGGGTTCTGCTGGCTGGTACTGCTGTTGGGTACTGCTGGCCGGTACTTCTAGCGGGTCCTGCTGGCTGGTACTGCTGGTGGGTTCTGCTGGCTGATACTGCTGGTGGGTACTGCTGGCTGGTGCTAGTGGGTTCTGCTGGTGGGTACTGCTGGCTGGTGCTGGTGGGTACTGCTGGCGGGGACTGCTAGCTGGTACTGCTGGTGGGTACTGCTGGTGGCTGGTGCTGGTGGGTACTGCTGGCTGGTGGGTACTGTTGGAGGGTATTGTTGGTGGGTACTGCTGGTTGGTACTGCTGGCTGGTGCTGGTGGGTACTGCTGGAGGGTACTGCTGGTGGGTACTGCTGGTGGGTACTGTTGGTGGGTATTGCTGGTGGGTACTGTTGGTGGGTACTTCTGGCGGGCACTCCAGGCTGGTACTGCTGGTGGGTACTGCTGGCTGGTGCTAGTGGGTAATGCTGGCTGGAACTGCTGGTGGGTACTGCTGGTGGGTATTGCTGGCGGGTACTGTTGGTGGGTACTGCTGGCAGGTACTGTTGGTGGGTACTGCTGGAGGGTACTGCTGGCTGGTTCCCGACCCACCTTTCCTGAGTATCAGCGTGACAGGAGTGAGCGCTGGAGGATGCAGCTGCAGTAAAGAACAGAGCCAATGCTTCCTGCATCGCTCATTTCACAGGCGGAGTGCATTTGGTATCACTCCTCTTGTGACAGGAGCCGGCACTATACAGGAAGCATTGGCTCCGCTTCCTCTAGTGCCGGCTCCATTCTTCACACTAATGCCCGGGGATGGCGGGTCGGAACCTGCAATCTGGGCTTGCCGACCCGCCATCCCAGAGCAGGAGGTGGCCGAGATTCTCAGACTCAATATTTTCTCAGGGGGAGCAATTGGCTTGCCCCCCGGACCTGCCCCTGATTCCAACAGTGACAATGGAAAATGCACAATACTTTAGATATTTTTCTCTTAACAATAGTGATTGATTGGGACTTACTAACAAAGACATTTACTAGAAGGCTGGAAAATCCCCCTGTGTGATAACAAGTCCCTGTTACTGCCTAAACAGCTTATATCATAATTGCAAGTCATAATGAGAATTGGATGGAAAGTCTTCAGTGCCTGGCTATGTGATCTCAGCAGATTTTTCAGCAGGGATGCTTTACGTATAGCCTGATATAGTATATATATCTGCATACCTGGGAGTTTTATAGTCCTGCAAGCCTGAAATTTTGCAACAATTGGCAACCCTAACCACATAAAGGCAGTTAATTGGTAACCCTGCTATACAGACAACAAATAGGCAACACAGCTAGCAGACAACTCTGACAGTACATGGGCAGCAAACAAACAGTGTTGACAATAAACGGGCATCAAACAGGCAACATTGACAATACACGGGCAGCAAACAGACAACCCTGTCAAAACATAAGCAGCAAAAGGACAGCCCTGACAATACATGGACACCAAGCAGACAACCCTGACTATACACAAGCCAAGAATGGGCAACCCTGACAATACACAAGCAATCCTGACAATACACGGGCAACATATGGGCAACCCTGTCAATACAAAGGCAGCTAGCTGACAACATGGCAATACACGGGCACCAAATTGACAACCTTGACACTACACAGCCAGCAAATGAACAACCCTGACAATATATGGGCAACAAACAGGCCACCAAACCAACACATGGGCACTAAGCAGACAACCCTGACAATATACAAGCAACAAATGGGCAAACATGACAATACACAAGCAACAAATGGTCAAACATGACAATACACAAGCAACAAATAGGCAACAATGACAATACACAAGCAACAAATAGGCAACAATGACAATACACAGGCAACAAATGGGCAATGCTGTTAGTACACAAGCAGCAGACACCCCTGACAATACCTGGGGGCCACCCTAACATTACATGTGCAACAACTGGGCACCCCTGAAAATACAAGGGCAACAATTTGGTAATCCTGACAACATACAGGCAGCAAAGAGATACACCTGACAATACAAGGCAACAAATGGGCAATCCTGACAATACATGCTCAACAAATGGGTAATGTTGACAATCCATGAGCAGCAAATAGACAGCCCTGATAATACACAGGCAACAAATGGGCAACCCTGACAATGCACAGGCAACAAATGGGCAACCCTGACAATACACTTACAACAAATGGGCAACCCTGACAATACACACGCAACAAATGGGCAACCCTGACAAGTGCACTCAATAATCAAGCCATTGTGACAATGCACGGGCAGCAAATAGGTGATCAAGACAATCCACAAACGCTCACCAGTAAATTGTGACAATAAACAATAACAAGCTTGACAGGTAGTTGTGACAATCCATGAGTAACAAATGGGCAATCAAGACAGGCAACAAAGGGGCAACAGTGATAGTATAGAACATCAAACAAGCAATCATAAAAGTACACAGGACAACTGGGACAATACACAAAAAAATTAGCAATTGGGACAATAAATAGGCAACAAATAGGCAATCATGATCGTCAATAGGCAACAAACTCGCAGTACATAGGCAATAAAATGTAAGTGAAATTTAAAAGTATTTTTTTGTGCATTTTAAGGGAAACAGGATGACAAATCATCACTGAATATTATAAAATCCAATTACTATTTATTAATTTATTTTAATTGTGAACAGCAACAGTAGCTGATAGAGGAGGGGTCATTACTGGATAGAACTGCATTATATGAATAGCTAGTTCACTTCCTGCCACAAACCAGGTGAAACAATATAATAATTGCGTTTAATGATTACAATTAACATCTTTTTTTTCTTTTTTTTACTTAACTTGTAACTTTTTTTCATCTTCTAACTTGTATCTGATTTTATGGTGTTCTCTTTCCACCTTTCAAAAATACATAAAAGGTTGTCACAGCTGACGAAGGGTGTGCCTACACTTCTCTAGCTGTGAAACCACAAGCAAAACGCTAAATCAGAATTCTGCTATCTCATCAGGAATTGCCAAATCTCATTGTGCCAATCTGTTAATTGTGACTTGGCATCAGAAGGGAATATTTATTACAAACCGCATTAAATTCTTTTCCTTTTTAAAAAAAAAAATAAAAAAAATACAACAGACCTTAACCCTTCTACTACCTAACCTCTGGGGTAAACTTTATGCACTCAGCAAGTAAAGCCTCGTACACACGCAACGATTGTTGGCCGTGAATTTTCGGCCAACGTCCGATCAGCCGATTGTCGGCTTGTTAGTATGATGCTTCCAACAACCGACTGCGACTTTTCGGCCGAAAAAAATCTGGTGTGTATGCTATAAAATTTTTGTTGGCCGTCAACAGAACGGCCGATTGTTCGTCAGTCAGTACAGATTTCGGCAGACAAAAATCAGATGAGCAAGACTGGGCATGCTCAGAGAAGAAAAAAACACATGGAAAGTAAACCAGCACATGACATCACTTCTGAAGTTGGTTATTGTTGGCCGAAAAAATTTGTGTGCAGTCTTGAGCACATTTCAACCAACACAACAACACTGGACCAAAGACGGCCGATCGGTCGGCCAACAATCGTTGCGTGTGTACGAGGCTTTACAGTGAACGAATGTACTGGTTGGGAAGGCAGGGAACCCTCGGTGTGGAGCACCCCCTATAAGTGGCAACCCGTGGGTGATCTGAGTATCACCATGAGCCTCGGATCCACTGTGTGGGAGGACACCTGGCTACAACACCTCAGCTTTTTTCTGCACACTGCCTTATGGGTTAGATGGGTGTCCAACCTGTGGTTAGACCTTTTGGCCAAGATGGGGGCGAATTTTGTTCCCAAGCTACAAGGTCAACCATTGTATATACAATGGAACCTTTTTTAAAAACATTTTTTCTCCACAAGTATTTTTTATATATATGTTGATGTACTTTCGAAAAATATTGATAAAGTCTCTAATGGCATTATTTAATGTACTGATGAGATTTTTTTTTGTACAAATGTTTCCAAATTCTACCCATCTATGGTCATTTTGGCTTTCTAATATGCATACTTGTTCCAGGTCAGTGAGTACAAATCCAGAGATGGCCAGGCAGCTAGCATTTTCTTAAGGAGGTCACCAATGGGTGGCATGTGTATTTCTTCCATTACAGGTTTTATTTAGGGCTGATTTGAACCATATGCAGTCCAGTGCGCTTTTTTTTTTTCTGCATCAGAAAGGAATTGATGGTAGGTTATATGGTTTCCAATGGCATAGTTCACACCGGTGCGGTCAGTTCCAGTGCATTTAAAAATTGAATAACTGTTGTAAGTTGCTCTTATTTCAGATACAAATAAATGGACATGTAAAATTATTATTTGGTAGCTGCTAAGTGATCTGATTAATCCTTCAAAAGTGACCCACAGTGTATCTGTGTATATATATATATATATATATATATATATATATATATATATATATATATACATATATATATATATATATATATATATATATATATATATATATATATATATATATATATATATATATATACATATATATATATATAGACCCCTTTTCTGGACCTGTTCTTGTCTCACAAAAGCCCCTCATTTGCCTCCATATTAAACATATCTTTAAATAAAAATAAATACGAGGAGAAAAGTTAATATAACAAAAAAACAAACGACAACACAAAATAAAGTATGGAAAAAACAAAGAAACAAACTAAGCTAAATGAAAGAAAACAAAGAAATAAATAAGAAGACAACCCTTAAATATACCCCCCCCCCCCAAAAAAAAAAAACAACCTAAAAACAGGAAGTAACTAACACATTTTATTATCCTGCTTCCAAAAAGTTGACAGGTAAATATTGAATAACTGTTGAAAGTTGCCCTTATTTCAGATACAAATAAATAGACATGTGAAAATATTATTTGGTAGTTGCTAAATGATCTGAGAAATCCTTCAAAAGTGACTCCTTCAAAAACACAACAAATATCTTGATCAATATAGTGATCACCTACAGAAAATTAATGAGAAAAAAGTTTATATTATTTTAAGTTGTATGTATTTTTTTTTTTTTTACAATAACAAGATGAATATATAAATATACAGTATATATATATATATATATATATATATATATATATATATATATATATATATAGACCCCTATTCTGGACCTGTTCTTGTCTCACAAAAGCCTCTCCATATTAAACACATCTTTAAATAAAAATAAATACGAGGAGAAAAGTTAATATAACAAAAAAATAAACGACAACACAAAATAAAGTATGGAAAAAAACAAAGAAACAAACTAAACTAAATGAAAAAAAACAAAAATATAAATAAATAAATAAGACAACCCTTAAATATACCCCCCAAAAAATAAATAAATAAATAAACCTAAAAGAAATACCTTCCAAAAAAGAAACCACTAAATGAAACAAACGAAACAACCCTAGATACACCCTCTCTCAAAAAATCCTTGAAAAAATTAAAAATGAATAAAAAATAAACTAAGCAACCCTAAATCCCCCTCCCCCCCAAAAAAAAATAAAAAAATCAGTGAAAAAAATATACATAAATGAAACAACCCAAGCAACCCCAAAATACACCCCTTAAAAAATCCTCTAAAAAAAAAAAAAAAAAAAAAAAGTAAAAACTTAACAACCCCAAATACACAACTGCAAAAAAAGAAAAAGCACACCCTCTAAAAAAAAAAAAAAAACCTAAAAAAAAAACCTAAAAAAATACCTTCCAAAAAAGAAACAAACGAAACAACCCTAAATACACCCTCTCTCAAAAAATCCTTGAAAAAATGAAAAATAAATAAAAAATAAACTAAGCAACCCTAAATCCCCCCCCAAAAAAAATAAAAAACCTGTGAAAAAAATAAACATAAATGAAACAACCCAAGCAACCCTAAATACACCCCCTAAAAAATCCTCTAAAAAAAAAAAAAAATGTAAAAACTAAACAACCCAAATTACACAACTGCAAAAAAAAAAAAAAAAAAGCACACCCTCTAAAAAAAGAAAAAAAAAAAATGTTATGAAACAAACATCCCTAAATACACCCCCAAAAGGCATCCTCTAAAAACACAAAATAACTAAACAATCCTAAATCCAACTCCCCGCCACCAAAAAAAAAAAAAAAAAAACCTTTAAAAAAACAAATAAACAAACCTAAATACACCCCTCCAAAAAAACATATCACCAGTGTTAAGCAGTTGTATTACCGAGGATGAGTTATATGCCCATCATAATTTTAAAAAATATATTATGTGCATACATCCCAGATCCAAGATAATGATCTACGTCTTGGTCAGATTCTACACATAAATTATAGGATTCTCTTTTTTTCACACCGTTATCATTGGCACGTGTCTACAAAGCCATATTCACAAAGTTCATTGCTTGTTTATCAGTCTTTCCTTGTTCTTAGGAAGTTAGAAAGTAGTGATTTTAGGCCAAAAATTCTATTTTGAAATCTGCAGTAGATAAAATGCAATCTTCTGTAAATATTTACAATAAAAAAGATCAGGCTGTTGTGCTACACAGATAATTTGAGTGCAATCTTGTAGTAATCTTAATGCAATGAATGTATGACGTAATGTTTTTTGGGATCCAGCTGGTTGGCTAATATTATCACAGTTTTAATTTTCCTTAGCAAAAAAAAAAACCATCAGAAATATCACGAGGTACAACAAGGGAGAAACTCTGAATGTCGGCTGTATGTTGTCTAAGGGCATAAAGATTTATTTTATTTCCAAGGAAAAGCATCCCTTTGACGATGTTAGCTTAAAGTGGAGTTTCCCAACCAGGGTTCCATGGAACTCTAGGGTTCCTCCTGAGGTTGGTAGGGACTCCTTGAGCAATGGCTAATTTCTGCTTCTCAGATAAGTTCCCACTGACACCATTGATGTTTTTAGCGATTTGCAAGGGTGTAATTGACCACAAGTATGAGGAACATTCTTCTCTCTGACCATCCCACTAATGTATCATGAGCTGTAGATATAGTCATTTTTAGCAGGGGTTCCTTGAGACGGCTAAGTTATTTCAAGGGTTCCTCTATGTTAAAAAGGCTTCAAGGGTCAGTTCACCTACAAGTGATCTTTATAGATGGAGCCTTATGCTTCTTTTGGCACTTTTCCACTACAAGTCCCGGCTCGGCTCCACTCGGCACTGCTTGGCCCAGCTCGGCTCAGTTTGCTTGTCCACTGCGTGGTACGAGTCGGCACCTTTCGGCACTGTATAGGCTCTACTCGGCTCGGTTTGCTTTTCCACTAAAGTAGTAAGTGGGTGGGAATACAACGATTCTCTGACCAATCAGTGGCTAGTAGTGACAAACAATCAAGGCTGCATGCAAAGGATTGTGGGATATGGTATAGGTACGGCCCGCTTGGAACCCCAACCGAGGTGGTACTGTTTAAGTGAGCCCTACCGAGCCGTACCATGTAGTGGAAAAGAGCCGATGTACCAAACCGTACCGAACCGTTCTAACACGTACCATGCGGTACCATGCAGCGGAAAAGCGCCAAACCAAGCCAAACCGTGCCGTACCATGCAGTGGAAAAGCGCTGTTGTACCAAACCATACCGAACCGTTCTAACACGTACCATGCAGTTGGAAAGTGCCAAACCAAGCCAAACCGATCCGTACCATGCAGTGGAAAAGCGCCATTAGATGTTCCATCGGTGGGATCTCCCAGCCATAACGCCTGACTCCTGGGAATTTCTAGTGTCCCCAGCCACCTATGCGTGTTCCCAGCTCCTCCTGGTGTATCCTCTATAATGTAAAATAAGTAAAAAGCCAACAGGGATCGTGGCAAGCCCATCCTAATGATCATAGAAGGTGTGCAGACCTGGGAACATAGCCCAGATATCTCATTAAGGCCCCATTCACATAGGCAAATACATGCGTTTATAGGACATTTCTAAATGCCTAATGATTTTACAAGGTATAATACACACTGTGCTTTTACTTGCATTAAAGTATAAGGAAAGGAAGCAGCAGCTGCTCCATAATGCCCCCCCCCCCCTATTTTTTTATGCATCGGCCCCTAATCTCAATGCAGGGCGCTAGACGCATAGATTTCTACAAGCTTTTTTAATTTTTGAAGCACATGGTTAGATCCTGAGGCTCTAATTGGCTTCAAAAAGGTTGGGCTCAAGGCGCAGAGCTCACTGACATTAGCAAATCAACATTCGCGTTTGTCTTCCTGCTTCTCCTCCTAGCCAATCAGGACAGGAAGCGGGTTTACTGGGAGGAGAAGCCGGGGAAGCCGCCCCTTGACCTGAATGGGATAAGTGCAGACCTGATGGGGGGGGGGGGGGTGGTTTGTTTGCTGCCCCCCCCCGCCAAAAAAAAAAATGGAGCACCAGCCGCCACTGACGAAAGGCATAATGTTCTTTTGGATAGAATTGAGATGGAAAAAGAACCCTTGTCATGATTTTATTACTATTTGTGCCCCCCCCCCCCCCGATAAGGAGATTCATCCTCTCTATTTGTCCTGTTTACCCTGAAAGTTAAAGAAAATCCCAAATTTTAAGTTGTCCCTAGAAAAGTAATAGAGGGGAAATCTTCCAATGGGGACACTAGTTCTGGTGACCTGGGGGCCCCCCATGGAATTCTCTTAATTTGCAGGGATTTCCATCCACTTCCTGTTTGGCTATGGGACAGGAAGTGAAGGGAAATCTCCCCAATGGGACAAAGATTGAAAAACCCTTACAGGGGTTACAACACTCCCCTACTCTATCCAAAGATAGAAAGCACTGCGCCCTGAGCCCACCAACTGGTGACATTGGCGAATCAACATTTGCTAATGTCTTCTTGCTTCTCCTCTCAGCCAATCAGGACAGGAAGCGCCTTGGATGATTACAACATTCCCCTACTCTATCCAAAATGAAAATAAAAGTGTTGCCTATAGTTCTACTTTATAGATTACTTTTGTTTGGAAAAAATAGAAATCTGTGCGTCCGGGGGCAGACTGGAAACTGTTAATGTATCTAAATGCATGAAAGCTCATGTAAATGCAAGTGGGTTTAGGGCTGATGCACACGGCGTATTAAAAATACTCATATTGACGTTAGATCTTGCTGTCAGAAAAATCCAGAACAGGAACGCATGTAATGTATTTATGAGAATTTACGTGCGTAAAAATGTGTACAAGTTAAACTGCGGGCGTATTTTTCTGGGTCCTGGAGAAACAGCGGCAACCTACAGTCCTCATAGTTATGAATGGTTTTATGCCAGCTATAGAATGATTAAGGCCTCGTTCACATCTATGCATTTTTTTTTTCATGCTTTTTGCAGAAACGCACTACAGTCCATTTAACATGGTTTCCTATGGGACACATTCACATCTATGCTTTTTTCATACGCTGCGTATTTGGAAAGGGTCAGGGACTTTTTTTAACCACTGGCCGGCCCCCGCTGCAGATTTACTGGCTGGCTCGGCTGCCCGAAATGACGTGGCCGCACATCGGTTGCGCGTGGTGCTGGGGGGGGGGGGGGGGGAGGGGAGCGCCCCCCACAGGACAGGTGGCCGCGATTGCCACCGGGCACCCGCAATCACTCCCCTCTGAAATTATTACAGAGCACCTGCGATCCTTCTATATAGAATCACAGATCTCTGTGGTCATTTCACAAGCCCCTCCCCCATACAGTTAGAAAACACTCCCCTAGGCTCACACTTAACCCTTTGATCACCACTATGTTAATCCCTTTCCTGCCAGTGTCATTATTACAGTAACAGTGCATATTTTGTAGCACTGATTACTGTAGTAAAATACAGAAATCCCCTATGGGTGGGACTTTACTGGCACCAAAAGAATAGCAGATAATATACTGTATAGATAAAAGCGATATTTATTGACACAAATTTATAAATTTGTATTAATAAATATTGCTTTTATTTATATATTATCTGCTATTCCTTTGGTGCCAGTAAAGTCCCACCCATAGGGGATTTTTCTGTTTTTTTCATGGCACCTCTCTGAGGTTCACATTGACTATATTCCATGGATTACAGTAATAATGTCACTGGTCCCCCCCAAAAGTGTCAAAAATGTCAGTTAGGGGTCCGATCTGTCTGCTGCAATGTCGCAGTCCTGTTAAAAATCGCAAATCCCCGCCACTAGTAAAAAAATTAAATAAATAAAAATTACATACATCTTCCCCCTAGTTCGTAGACGCGATAACTTTTTTGCAATTCAACCAAATACGCTTATTGCGATTTTTTTTTTTTTTTTAACCAAAGATATGTAGCAGAAAACAAATTGGCCTAAAAGGATGAAAAATTTAAATTTTTAAATTTTTTAATTAAAATTAAAATTTTTACATTTTTTTTTTTTGGTAATGTTATATAGCAGAATGGGAAAAATATTGTTTTTTTTTCAGAATTGCCACAAATTTTTTGTTTATAGTGCAAAAAATAAAAATCGCAGAGGTATTCAAATACCACCAAAAGAAAGCTCTGTTTGTGGGTAAAAAAAGTTCAATTAAAATCAATTTTATTTTGGTACATTTTCCATTAAAATAACGCAGTGTCGAATCGCAAAAAATGGCCTGGTCATTAAGGGGGGAAATCCTTCCGGTCCAGAAGTGGTTAAACACATAACGGTGCATTTTTGGTTCAATAGACTTCAATAGAGAAGCTGCAGGAACGCATGTAGTGCGTTTTTGTCGTGATTTTACTTTGATTTTTCAGCGATTTGCATTTTGTGATTTTTTTTAAAATCTGCCCAATGACAAACTGTCCAAAAAAAGCTTAAAAAACGCATCAAAAAACGCATGAAGCACTGCATGCACAAAAAAAATGAAATAGGCCTTACACTGCACATTTTTGCATGCATGTAATTCCCTCAGTGAGCGCAAGATGCATTTATGGATTTACGCTTGTGCTTGTGTTTGTGCAAGTACAGCCTGTACCCATGTGCAACCATCCATTACTATGGTAATAGCTGTGTATCGTGAAAATACGCCAGCAAATTACGATGTGCAGCCTATTGCATCCGTGTGCATGATGCCTCTAATTTTTTATTTTTTTTAACAACTAAAATAGATTTGCACATTTAAAGGCTTTTGCACACATATTGTAATAAAATATATATATATTTTTTTAAATATTAATCTTCTGAATGCAGGATTTTACTTTTTTTTTTTTTTTTTTACGCCACTGAACGCTGCTCTATATTATTATTATTATTATTATTATTATTATTATATAGTATTTATATAGCGCCGACAGTTTACGCAGCGCTTAACAACTTGAGCTTATAGCCACTAGATGCATAGATGCATAATAATAATAATAATAAAAAAAAAAAAAAAGCTATATGGAGCTGAAAGTGAGATTTTGAGAAGGTGATCATGGAAAGTTTTTATTTTTCCCAGATCAGCTTCTCCACACTTAAATAAAACAGGAGGCTTCTGTGAATGTAGTCTAACCTCAAGAGATAGAGGAAACCATCATGCGCTTTAACTCTCCAGCATCCACCAAGCGCTCAAATTTCACAATTGGGTGAACTGACCCTTTAAGGCAAAAATAAATATAATATAAATGTATGTAAAATAATATTTGCAAGGTGCAATCCTACCTGACTAGTATGTTCAACAAGCTCCGATTTTGTATACGCATGACCACTCACAGTCACTGTTCATGAAAACATTCCAATTTTCTTGCGTTAACCTTTCAAAAGTTCAAAAAGTTTTGTAATAATATCCCTTTCTTGGAATATTGTAATTCTTTTAAGGGTGCCTGTATATGCCCAATAATAGAGATAAACACTCACCGTCAAAAGCTAGATGACCTCCGTGTTATGTAGTCCTTGGTGGGTCCTCGTTTAGCTTAATGCTAATTCTGACCAACCTTCATAGTTTTTGGTTCTCGTTGCTTCCTGGTTTTTTCTTTTCTAGTTTTTAGCTGTTGCCCTTTTATTATAAAGTTCCAATATTGCTAATTAATTGGTTTTGACTTTTTTTTCCTTCATCAATTAGCTACACTGCCTTGTCTCTGCTATGTAGTTGGTCGCACTATTTAGCTCCTACTCTTGTCCTTCGTCCTAAGCCTTCTGCTCTGTATGTCCTTTTCTGTCCTCTCCCTGGGACATTAAGACCCCATCATTCATGCCCTCCCTGCTACTCCGCAGCCTTTTGCAGCCCTATTTGCATCTCTATGGCACCTGCTTCCTGCCTCTGTGAAGCTTTTCACCCTTGAGAGGGGTCACTGACAAATTATCAGAATTAATTCATTGCTCACTTAACAAAGACTTTTAACGGCTTTCAACCACAGAGGGACCACACTGGCAGAAGGGGACAGGCCTGAAGCCTTGCACATGGATTATCCCAGGAGGGAGAGGAAAAAAGAGAGAGGGGGTCTCTTGACTCACTGACAAAATCAAAGGTTCTGAAGTTTCAAAATGTAGTGTTGGTGGCAACATTTATATATTTAAGTTGAAGTCCAACTCTTGCTACCGTAAAAGAGAAAAGAATAAATTAGCCAAATAGTGGCCAAAAAAAAAAAAAGTCCTTGCTACAAAACACACCTCTTCTCCTGCAGACCACTATGCCATCCAGCATTAGTCCTCTACTTGGTTAAATGCCGCCCAGCTTCATTCAACCCATCGTGAGTGCAGGGAATCATGGCTTTATCCAGATATTGGCTCTACCCAATGACATTAACCTAATACAGCAAGATGACCTTTGTAGATGCAGGGTCAGGAATGCTGATTGGTCTGCCATTGACAGCTTCCTTCTAGGTTCGGCCAAACAAGGGTTTGGACCAAATCCAAGCTCATCCCTAATTAGTTCTGCTCTGTGTGGACTGTCCAGTTCCACAGAATAGGCAAAAAGGAAGAGGACATTGCGACATCATGAGACTGACCTAGGAACAGTGGCGGCTGGTGCTCAAAATTTTTTGGGGGGCGCAAACAGAAAAATGTACTAGGCATTGCTTTGCGGCAAAAAACGCTGTAAAAAATTGCGTGACTTTGATGTCACAAAAGTGTGAAAGGGGCCTTCAGTAATTAAGGTATAGTGTGCCCCCTTTCAATGCAGAGAGACCAACGTGCCCCCTTTCAATGCAGAGAGACCAACGTGCCCCCTTTCAATGCAGAGAGACCAGCGTGCCCCCTTTCAATGCACAGTGACCAGCCTGCCCTCTTTCAATGCACAGTGACCAGCGTGCCCCCTTTCAATGCACAGTGACCAGCGTGCCCCCTTTCAATGCACAGTGACCAGCGTGCCCCTTTCAATGCACAGTGACCAGTGTGCCCCCTTCAAAACAGTGAACAGCGTGCCCCTTTCAATGCAGTGACCAGCCTGCCCCCTTTCAATGCAGTAACCAGCGTGCCCCCTTCAATGCAGAGACCAGCGTGCCCCCTGCAATGCAGAGAGACCAGCGTGCCCCCTTTCAATGCACAGTGACCAGCCTGCCCCCTTTCAATGCACAGTGACCAGCATGCCCCCTTTCAATGCACAGAGACCAGCGTGCCCCTTTCAATGCACACTGACCAGCGTGCCCCCTTTCAATGCACAGTGACCAGCGTGCCCCTTTCAATGCACAGTGACCAGCGTGCCCCCTTTCAATGCACAGTGACCAGTGTGCCCCCTTCAATGCAGTGACCAGCGTGCCCCCTTCAATGCAGTGACCAGCATGCCCCCTTTCAATGCAGTAACCAGCATGCCCCCTTCAATGCAGAGACCAGCGTGCCCCCTGCAATGCAGAGAGACCAGCGTGCCCCCTTTCAATGCACAGTGACCAGCCTGCCCCCTTTCAATGCACAGTGACCAGCGTGCCCCCTTTCAATGCACAGAGACCAGCGTGCCCCTTTCAATGCACACTGACCAGCGTGCCCCCTTTCAATGCACAGTGACCAGCGTGCCCCTTTCAATGCACAGTGACCAGCGTGCCCCCTTTCAATGCACAGTGACCAGTGTGCCCCCTTCAAAACAGTGACCAGCTTGCCCCCTTCAATGCAGTGACCAGCGTGCCCCCTTTCAATGCAGTAACCAGCATGCCCCCTTCAATGCAGTGACCAGCGTACATGCCCCCCTTTAATGCAGTGACCAGCGTACATGCCCCCTTTAATGCAGAGACCAGCGTACATGCCCCCTTCAATGCAGAGACCAGCGTACATGCCCCCTTCAATGCAGTGACCAGCATACATGCCCCCTTCAATGCAGAGACCAGCGTGCGTGCGTGCCCCCTTCAATGCAGTGTGGCCCCCCTCGAGACCAGTGCACTTACCTGGAGCCCTGGAGTATGGGTGAGCCTTGAAAGGTGTTCTCCTTGGGTGAGTAAGATCATAAAAAACATCCCATCGACATCCCATTCCAAAACTGTGAGCAGATTTTGGAGTGTGTCTTCTGGTATGTTGGGCACATTTAGCCAAAAGAACATTTATGAGGTAAAATACAGATGTTGGATGAAAGGACCTGGCTCACATTTGGTGCTCCCAATGTAGCTTCTAGGGGTTGTTTGATCATTATCCACCTATAGGATAGTGTGTGGTTTGCCACCGTCCCTGTCGTAATGTTTGTGGGGTTAGGTACCTCAGGCCTAAGAAATTGGTGGGACTTTATGGGCAAGGTGTAGATAGTAAAAATGAGTACAATACTTAGTAAAAATAAATTTTGTTTACTGTATGTAAAGACATATATATATATACAGTATACAATGGTAGTAGTGAGGGGTTGTAGACCCCTGAGTGAGAAGGGTGAGGAAAATAATAGAATGGTGACAGTGTGTAAATAGTGACTTGGTAAGATAGGAAGTTTCTCTATTTCGTTTAAGAGAGTTTTCCTCTTTTGCGTCCCAACGCGTTTTGGCTCGCTCCTGGAGCCTTTTTCAAGGGTATAAGTCACATAATATTCATTTTGTTTTGCCGCGAGTAGAGATGGAGTTCCCTCTAGAAACAGCGAGAGCGTGAGCCTTATAAGCTGGCTATGTGGTAGGTCTCGGTGCCCAGGATTGCCCGATGGGACATACAGAAAGGTCCCATTCAGGTGATGCTGGGGTGTCTTGCTGGGTTGTACTTCAGATTAGAATAGTATATCCAGTCAGGGAAAATCTCTTATGGGTTCCTTGCTTGCGTTGAGGTCGGGCACCTGATTGTATGCCTGTTGGAGCCTGTTGGATGGTGTGCTCCGATTTTTGAAAAATGCAGGATTGTGTCTCCAATGTGCGGGCTAGTAGCGGCTCCTGGGTGCTTCTCTCCTCTCAGCCTGTGTGAGGCCTGTGTGAGGCCTTGAAAGGTGTTCTCCTTGGGTGAGTAAGATCATAAAAAACATCCCATCGACATCCCATTCCAAAACTGTGAGCAGATTTTGGAGTGTGTCTTCTGGTATGTTGGGCACATTTAGCCAAAAGAACATTTATGAGGTAAAATACAGATGTTGGATGAAAGGACCTGGCTCACATTTGGTGCTCCCAATGTAGTAGGGTTGACTTTAAGGCTCTTGTGAAGGCCACTGAGTTCCTTCACACCAAACTCGTCCAATCAGGAGGCTCATTTATAACAGGGAGTGGATAATGCTAACCTCTCTCGTTACAGCGACTGCTCACCTAAAACCTAATATGGCAGCCGAAGGGGAATGAAAACAAATTGTGGCCATGATAAACTTGTAATGCCGACTTCGACGGAGCTCATGAAGTCAAAAGGATCATGCCATTACCGCGAGTCAAATGCTTTTACTATTTAATTTTTACATTGTTTTGCACACATTTTTGGCAATAAAATTACTCGAATCCCCAGAACATTATATATTTTCTACAATGTCACTTGGCATTTGTGCAAATTTTCAGGAACAAAATATAATAAAATAAATTTTAGTGCAAACACACAATATAATGCCCATTATTTTGTAAAATATAAAAGATGAGGTTGCGTTGAGTAAATAGATACCGAACATGACAAGTCTTATAATTGCGTGCGCCCGTGATATCACAGAAAACTACGGCACCCAAAATTCTCTTTGACTCTTTAACCACTTTACGACCAGTCACTGTGCCTCTACTGCGGCACAGTGGCTCACTCCCGTCTAGCGACGTAGACCTACGTCGCTGGACTCCTCCCCTTGTGGGCTGCGCCCGTGCGCCGCCGGAGACTCGCTCCCGCTGTTTTCAGTCACAGCGGGAGTCAAGCCAGGGGAGGAGCAGTGGCGATCGCTGCTCTTCCCCGATCATCGGGGAATCGAGTTTGGAGATCCGCCCGCTTGTGTAAACAAAGCGGGTGGATCTCCTAAGTGACAGACAGTGACAGATTGCAGGATTCAGCATAGCTGAACCTGCGATCTGTCCCTGTGTCACTCAGTCACCTCCCCCCCACACACGTTAGTAAGCACCAGGCATACATTAACCTCTCCCTCTCAAATAAAAATGAACCCCTTTCCTGCCAGTGTCATTATTACAGTAACAGTGCATATTTATAGCACTGATTACTGTAGTAATGTCACTGGTACCCCCAAAAGTGTCAAAAATGTCAGTCAACGGTCCGATCTGTCCACCGCAATGTCGCAGTCCCGCAAAAAAAATCGCAGATCGCCGCCATTACTCGTTAAAAAAAAAAACAATAAAAATGACACAAATATTTCCCTTAGTTAGAAAACAAACAAATTGAAAACAAATTTGCCTAAAATGATAAAAAAATTTGATTTTTATATTTTTTGGGGGGGGGAATTTCATATAAAAAAATTTGAAAAATATTGTTATTTTTTCAAAATTGTCGCTCTTTTTTTGTTTATAGCGGAAAAAGTAAAAATCGCATAGGTGATCAAATACCCTTAAAAGAAAGCTCTGTTTATGGGGACAAAAAGGACGTCAATTTAATTTGGGTATAGCGTCGCACGACCGCGCAATCGTCAGTTAAAGTAATGCAGTGCCGAATCGCAAATATGGCCTGGTCAGGAATGGGGTAAAACCTTTCGGTCATAAATCGGGTAAAAATACGCTCATTGAGAATTTTTTTGTCAAAGACATGTAGCTAAATACATTTTGGCCTAAATATATGACAACAATTGAATATATTGGATATTTTTGAACTGTCAAAGTAGAAAAATATTGTTATTTTTTCAAAATTTTCGCATTTTTTTATTAATATCGCAAAAAATAAAAAGCGCAGAGGTGATCAAATACCACCAAAAGAAAGCTCTGTTTGTGGGAAAAAAGGACGTAAATTTTGTTTGGGTACGGCATTGCATGAATGCGCAATTGTCAGTTAAATTCGCACAGTGCCGAATCGCAAAAAGTGGCCTGGACGTAAGACAGCAAAATCCTCCGGTGGTAAAGTGGTTAAAACCCTGTACAGCTCATTAGCTTAGTGTTAACTAGGAGCTCTTGTGCTAGAATTCTTGTTCTCACTTTCATGGTGATACGTCACACGTATGAAGCGACCGTGGTTTACATATGCTTGCAAACCCTGGGCTTGCGTTTGCATTTGCGCATCTGTGCAGGGCAATGAGGGTTAGGTCATTTTTTTTTTTTTAAATGTAATACATTTTATTATATATATATATATATATATATATATATATATATATATATATATATTTTACTTTTTTCTATTATTTATTTATTAATTTGTACTTGATTTCTATCACAAGGGGTTAAAAAAAACCTTGGGATAGTATTGGGCAGGTGGTAGGTACTCTTTTTGGAGACATTAGGGGTCTAATAGACCCGGGTAAGGGTGGGAGAGCCTGGCAACCATGAGGTGGGCACTGTGCCGCCCCCCTCTGTAAAAGTGATTAGGGGTTATACATATTGTACGCTTTGAAGCCAAGAGCCGGCCAAACAACACACACAAGCTACTGCAGCCATCAGCTTGAGATTAACGGTTCAGTTGAACTAGTTCATGGAGTTCCTATGTCTTTATTGATCTAGATTTATAAACAGGGGTACAGCAAAGCCTTCCCCAAACTGTTCCCACATGGTTGAGGAGCACCATTGTCTAAAATGTCTTTGTATTCTGTAGCATTAACTAGACCCTTCACTGGAAACATCTGAACACCATCATTTGGAGGGTTGTCCCCATACATTCGAACAAATAGTAGGAGCAATGGCAATCCATTAGGTTTTGCAGTACCCACAAATACACTATATTGTCAAAAGTTTTGGGACACCTGCCTTTACACGCACATGAACCTTAATGGCATCCCAGTCTTAGTCCGTAGGGTTCAATATTGAGTTGGCCCACCCTTGGTAGCTGTAACAGCTTCAACTCTTCTGGGAAGGCTGTCCACGAGGTTTAGAAGTGTGTCTATGGGAATGTTTGACCATTCTTCCAAAAGTGTATTTGTAAAGTCCGGCACTGATGTTGGATGAGAAGGCCTGGCTCGCAGTCTCCGCTCAAATTCATCCCAAAGGTGTTCTGTCGGGTTCAAGTCAGGCCTCAGGCCAGTGCAGGCCAGTCAAGTTCCTCCACCCCAAACTCGTTCATCTATGTTTTTATGGACCTTGCTTTGTGCACTGATCCAAATCATTTGGTGGAGGGGGGATTATGGTGTGGAGTTGTTTTTCAGGGGTTGGGCTTGGCCCCTTAGTTCAAGTGAAGGGAACACTTAAGGCGTCAGCATACCAAGACATTTTAGACAATTTCATGCGCCCAACTTTGTGGGAACAGTTTGGGGATGGCCCCTTCCTGTTCCAACATGACTGCGCACCAGTGCACAAAGCAACATGGATGAGTGAGTTTTGGGTGGAGGAACTTGACTGGCCTGCACAACTTAATAAAACACCTTTGGGATGAATAAGAGCAGAGACTGAAAAGCCTTCTCATCCAACATCAGTGCCTGACCTTACAAATGTGCTTCTGGAAGAATGGTCAAACATTCCCATAGACACACTCCTAAACCTTGTGGACAGCCTTCCCAGAAGAGTTGAAGCTGTTATAGCTGCAAAGGCTGGACCAACACAATATTGAACCCTACGGACTAAGACTGGGATGTCATTAAAGTTCATGTGCGTGTAAAGGCAGGTGTCCCAATACTTTTGACAATATAGTGTGTGTATATAAATATGTAAATATTTTATTCTATCTTTTCATGTGACAACACTGAAGAAATGACACTTTGCTACAATGTAAAGTAATGAGTGTAAAGCTTGTATAACAGTGTAAATTTGCTGTCCCCTCAAAATAACTCAAAACACAGCCATTAATGTCTAAACTGCTGGCAACAAAAGTGAGTACACCCCTAAGTGAAAATATCCAAATTGGGCCCAATTAGCCATTTTCTCTCCCCGGTGTCATTAATGTTACAAGGTCTCAGGTGTGAATGGGGAGCAGGTGTGGTAAATTTGTTGTTATCGCTCTCACTCTCTCATACTGGTCACTGGAAGTTCAACATGGCACCTCATGGCAAAGAACTCTCAGAGGAACTTAAAAGAAGAACTGTTGCTCTACGTAAAGATGGCCTAGGCCAGTGATGGCTAACCTTGGCACCCCAGATGTTTT
The DNA here is from genome assembly GCF_965119305.1 of Pelophylax lessonae. Classification (NCBI taxonomy): domain Eukaryota; kingdom Metazoa; phylum Chordata; class Amphibia; order Anura; family Ranidae; genus Pelophylax; species Pelophylax lessonae. The sequence continues at coordinate 615,692,199 of NC_138771.1, read as the reverse complement.
GGAACTACATTTCCCATGATGCTCATGTACTTTGCAGTATAGTTGAGCATCATGGGAAATATAGTTCCAAAACATCGGGGGTGCCAAGGTTCGCCATCACTGGCCTAGGCTATAATAAGATTGCCAAGGCCCTAAAGTTGAGCTGCAGCACGGTGGCCAAGACCATACAGCGGTTTAACAGGACAGGTGCCACTCAGAACAGACCTCGCCATGGTTGACCAAAGAAGTTGAGTGCACGTGCTCAGCGTTATATCCAGAGGTTGTCTTTGGGAAATAGACGTATGAGTGCTGCCAGCATTGCTGCAGAGGTTGAAGGGGTGGGGGTCAGCCTGTCAGTGCTCAGACCATACGCCGCACACTGCATAAAATTGGTCTGCATGGCTATCAGGCTATCATCCCAGAAGGAAGCCTTTTCTAAAGATGATGCACAAGAAAGCCCGCAAACAGCTTGCTGATAGGAATTTTTACCTGGTGTGCATCTTGATGAATTTAAATTTTTTATTTTTTTTGTGTAAATATTCATGTAGTGATCATAATAGGTTACATACGCCGGAGCGAGGTCATCACAGCCCGGCCAGTCAGACGGTCAGAGTCTGAAAACCCAGAAGGAAGACCGGGTGAAGATGGAAGCCCTGTCAGCGGAGACAGTGCAGGGCTTCATTGCAGGGTGACATTTTTTTTTTTTACAAAGTTTACTACCGCTTTAAGTCCATAATTGGAGTCCATAGTGGGTAAACTCCGATCTCCAATTCCACAAATTCTATGGTCCTCCAGACAGCATTCCATCCCCGCTTCACTGGATCCCATCCGACTCCGGCTGTCCCTTATTCTCTACCCCTTTTCTAGGCTCAGGCTTTCTCCCCTCCCAAGTGCGGACCCTCAATTCCTTTTATATCACAAAGAACCAGTGGGCCAGACCCAGGAAAACCCTCCAAACAGAAAACCCGGGAACACACTTAACTCTTAGCTTCCCAACTGGGCAGTGTAAACGGGCACCCGGAACTTCAACCTGTCTACAAGTAGACAGGGAAAGATTGAAGCTGTAGGTAAGAGAGTGTAGGCTAGAGCAAGAGGGTGATCAGAGTAGTTCTGAGGGATTAAGGTCCAAGTTACAGGTGCTAAAATGGGCATCAGAGGAAGGTTTAGCCATGTCCTCTGTATTGAAATGTTCATAAAAGGAAAGTACTGAATGTGGTGGTAAAGCTGGTAAGGTAATTTGGGGAGATAACTGGACAGTGGCAAACTCACCACTAACCATACCTATCTTTTTTTTTAATGACTGGCAATATCTTGGGCAGTGAGCGAGTTGGTCGTTGGTGGTGGGAGATGAAGTTGAGAGCTAAGGTTAGAAAAGATTTGACAAGCATAGGATGGAAGGGTGTGAATGAAAGTGACAAAACATTTGGCAGCACAAGCAGAAGAATTATATTTTGGGAGAGCAGATTTATACAGGGCAAGGGAAGGCAAAATACAAACTTAATAACCACTTCCCTTCCTTAGGCTGTTTACCATTGGCCTCAGGTTGAAGTGGTTATACCAGGACCATGATTGAGGCTACAACATTGATCCCAGTACTGTTTTTTTTTTTTTTTTTACAGGAGAGGATTCTCTTTTAGATAAAAGTGATACGAGCAGCTATACAGCCTATGGATCACTTTTACAGGGGGTGGAAGGCGGTACCCGCCCAACCACCACCTTTTATAGGGCTCTTATAATTACATAGTTTGTGAGGTTGAAAAAATACATCAGTCCATCCAGTTCAACCTATGATGTGTGTGTGTTTGATGTTAACCGTACATTGTATACCCCTGTATGTTGTGGTCTTTAAGATCCCGTCTAATAATTTTTTTAAACTATCGATGCTCCCCACTGATACCACTGCTTGTGGAAGAGAATTCCACATCCCCAAGCTCTGACAGTAAAGAATCCCCTACATATTTTAAGGTTAAACCGTTTTTCCTCTAGTTTTAGTGAGTGGCCCCCGTATCTTATTGTATTCCCTTTCTCTGAAAAGTTTATTCCTTCTGCTAGGGTCACCAGTTCGGTATTAGTACATTGATATCATATCCCCTCTCAAGCGTCTCTTCTCCAGAGAGAATAAGTTCAATGCTTGTAGTCTTTCCTCATAGCCGATGTCCTCCATTCCCCTAATTATTTTTGTTGCCCTTCTCTGGACTCTCTCCAGTTCCAGCACATCCTTCCTGAGGACCGGTGCCCAGAACTGGACAGCATACTCCAAATGTGGCCGGACCAGGGACTTGTAAAGTGGGAGAATAATCTCTTTGATAAAACCGATCTTGGTTTGATCAGATGCTTTGGAGGTCAGAGGAGAACTCCATAAGGAGGATCTGTCATGGCTTATGCTATCACAAGGGATGTTGGTCATCCCTTGTTATAGCAATAAAGTTGATCAAAAAATAAATTAAAGGTATGGTGTAAAAAAAAAAAAAAATAAATAAATTTCAAGCATCCCGTCTCCCCATGCTCCTGCACAAATACGAACATGCACATAGGTCCCACACGCATATGTAAACGGTGATCGCACCACACAAGTGAGGTATCACCGTGAACATCAGGGCGAGAGCAATAATTCTAGTGTCAGACCTCCTGTGTAACTCTTAACTGGTAACCTGTAAAGGTTTTTAAAGTGTTCTCTATGGAAATTTTTAGGTACAGTAGTTTGGCGCTGCTCCACAGGCGTACGCAATTTTTGTTACATGTTAGGTAACTACTTACTCAGCGTAACGTTATCTTTTATGTTGAATCAAAAAATCTGACATTATAATGTGGTTGTGTTCACTAATATAAGGTGACCAGACATCCCCGGTTGCCGGGGACAGTCACCGGACTGAGGACACTGTCCCCGGAGCCAGTCTGTCACTGAATTTGTCCCCAGATTGCAGGGACGGCGCTTGGTGCAGGGGCGATCGTGAGCAGGTGCTGAGACAGAGGGGGGTGCCAAAGCCAGTGGCATACCAATGGAGTGTGGTCCGCACCAGATGCCACACATCGGGGGGGGGGGGGGTTAGTCAGACCGGCATCGCCCACTGTGACAGCTTTATTTTGAATCCCTGGTCGCCTGCCATCACCCAGAGTCCCTCTTCCTGGTTTGGCTCCTTTGGTAGACAGCACACTTCTCCAATGCCAGGACATGTGCTGTCTATCATAGGTAGGAGCCAATCCAGGAGACGGGGCTTGTGTGACGGCGGGTGCTCAACGATTTAAATGAATGCTGACACAGCAGGCAACATCGGCCTGTGTGATGATCCGGCCAGATGTCCTCTTCTCTCTGATCCCCTGCACTTGTGAGGCTTGCTTTGCTGGGCACTGGTCAGCTGCAATGCTGGGCATTGGTGAGGCTGCATTGCTGGGCACTGGTGATGAGCCGAACACCCCCCTATTCGGTTCGCAACAGAACATCTTGAACAGGGGAAATGTTCTAGCAAACATAGGAACAATCACATGTCCTCATTTTAAAGGCTTAAGGGCTCTTTCACACGGGCGGTCCGATCAGATCCGCCTGTCAGTTTTTTAAGCGGATCTGATCGGATCCTCCATGCAGCTCTATGGGGCAGCGGGTGTCACCTCCGCTGACACCCACATCCGATCCTGTGCTGAAATCTGGACGGATGGAAACCCTATTTTTCCATCCGTTCAGTAATCGGAGCGGAGCGGATCTGATGAGAGCGGACAAGCGGTCCACTCTCCTCCGATCCCCCATAGAGGGCAGCAGGTGCTGAGACACCTCCATCTCCGCTCTGCAAGCGGAGACGGAGCTGTCATCCGCCCGGCTCAGCGGGGATCGCGGATCGATCCCCGCTAACACGGATCCGCCTGCGGAGGCGGACCGTGTGAAAGAAGCCTTAATGTAAGTAACTATTAATCACCCGCTGCCCATGGGATTCAAACCCATGGCCTCTAACTTGCAAGCCTCTTATTCTACCAGCTACACCAACGAGCCAGCTGATTAACCTAAGACTCTCTCTGCCTAACTAACTTCTATCTGATGTCAGTAATTTATTCACTGCACCTGAGCAATGGATTATGGGGCGCTGGTGACATCAGAGCCCTATAAAAGAGCTGTCAAACTCAGAACTTAGAAGTTAGTTAGGCAGAGAGAGTCTTAGGTTAAACAGCTGGCTTGGTGGTATAGGTGCTAGAATAACGGGCTTGCAAATGAGAGGCTGGGGGTTTGGTTCCCTGGCTAGCGGATGATTAAAATTAATTATGGATATTAAATAAAACCTATTAAAGTAATTATGGATGCTGGGACTTGAAGTTTGTGTGAAGAAGCCCATTTGTTCACCATTCGGCAAACTTGGGTTCGACTCAAACACGTTTGGTTGGGCACTGGTCAGGATGTATTCTTGGGGACTGGTCAGGCTGCATAGATTGGAACTGGCCAGGCTGCATTGGATGGGCACTGGTCAGGCTGCATTGCTGGCCACTGGTGAGGCTGCATAGATTGGCATTGGTGAGGCTGCATTGCTGGGCACTGGTCAGGCTGCATAGATGGGCACAGCTGAGCCTTCTTGATATAGCGCACTTCTGAGCCCTGCATTCCTTATGTAGCACGCTCCTGAGTGCTACTTAGCCCTGCATTCTTTATGTAGAGCACTCCTGAGCCCTGCATTCTTTATGTAACGCACTCCTAAACTCTGAACTTTGCTTTTTCTTATCTTCATCACATTTGGTAGTCATATCTCAAAAAATTATAAGAAGTATCTTTATTTTTTTTAATCACATGGGTGAAATGTGAGAAATAATGTATATCATACAATTATTCCATAAAAGCATACCACATACACTGCATATATAATTTGAGGAAAATATGCTAATAAAATAGTTTACCATTTGCCAATAAAAAAAAAAAAAAATATGTCCCTGGATTTCATTTTAAAAATCTGGTCACCTTACACTAATACTCATTAAGGCTCGGTTCACACTTCTGCGGATGCGGAGATCGCATGTAATTCCGAGTGCACTGCTCCTAAATTACATGTGATCTCATGTGCGGTGCGAATTTCAGCCATATACTTTGTATGGCTGAATTCGCAATGCATCCGCACCAAAGACGCACATGAGGCATTTTTTTATTTGCAACAGAATCGGATCACATAGTGGTTCACACTAGTGCGATCCGATTCTGCGCGAACTTGTAGATTGCACTGCGATATGCGATCGCAACTGGGGGTGTCGTTAACTTTTAATTGGCACCCCCTGCGTATCGCATATGGCAGTGTGAACTGTCAGAGGTGCAGATGCGATGCGGGATCACGCTGCATATTCACAGCGTTCCCACATCGCAGAAGTGTGAACCGAGCCTAAAGTATATCCTTTCCTGAAAATTTGTGTTTGATAAACTGCTGCGCAAATATTGATTGACATAACAAATTCCAACAACCACCATTTTATTCTCCAGGGTCTCTGCTTTACCCCTTTATGACTGCCCACTGCAGTTATACTGCGGCAGGCAGCCGCTCCTGCGCGAACCGCCATAGGTATACGACGGTCGCGCGCGCGCAGGCAGCTACGGGGCAAGCGTGTGTCCCGCCGGCAGCGCGCTCCCACCCCTGCTCGTCAGCGGGAAAGCAGATGCATGGGGCAGGCGGCTCCGATTGTCGCCTGACACCCGCGATCGTTTCCCACTGAGAGAGAACAACGGTCAGTTGTTGTAAACACAGCTGACCGTTCTTCTCCCTGGAATGATCACAGAGCTCCTGTGATCCTTCTATATAGGAACACAGGTCTCTATGGTCATTTCACAAGTTATGCCCCCCACAGTTAGAAACACTCCCCTAGGTACACATTTAACCCCTTGATCACCCTCAGAGTTAACCCCTGAGGCAGCCGACATCTTCCCTCGATGACGTCACTCCTGCGCATGCTTGCGGGAGTTCACTTTCTGGCAAAGTGCCAGCAAGGAGCTCCGAAGGTCCGCCGGACCTTCAGAGTGCATGCGCCACTGGTGTCAGTGGCTGCATGCAGGGCGAATATCTCCTAAACCGTGCAGGTTTAGGAGATATTCATTTTACCTACAGGTAAACCTTATTATAGGTCTTATTATAGGCTTACCTGTAGGTAAAAGTTAAAAATCGGAGTATACTACCTCTTTAACAATGCTCAGTGGAAGTTTCAACTTGAGACATTTTCCTGTCAGTGTACTTCAACAACTAATTAAACTCTGGCTCCCTCTGCTGGTGGTATATGATTACTGCAAATGTATCACTGTAGCAGCTTTACTGTAGCATCCCGCCAGCATTTAGTCTAGGGGAGGCATTTAAAATAGGGTAAAAATTATTTTAAAAAAGATTCTGAACAGCCTTTAAAGTGTAACTAGAGCCAAAAGGCATTTTTTTTGGGGTAGGGTAGGTTATTGCTGTCTGTCTTATTGCAGTTGGTGAGAATTTCCTTCAGAGAAATGTCTCTAAAGTAAAGGAAAACCCCCTCTTTTGGGTCATTTTGACATACAGCTAACATAGCCACTCCTCTAAAAGGGGACTAGCTCTGGATTGCTTTTCAGAGGGCATTTGACATGCGGTAAAGAAGCAATATGTCGCCTCTTCACTGCCTGTCTTTACCCTCAAAATGCAGTCCCAGCACATCACAACAGCGTGTATTCCATGCAGTTGCAAATCGGGTTGAATGGGTGGTGGTACTGGCTTGAAGCAACATTTAACTTGTGTCGTGGCAAGTATCTGTATTCCTTTGTTCAGGTGGGTGGTAGGGGAGTGGTACAACCGCAGCTCAACCACCTGATTTTACTGTTTAAGGTTTAAGGTCCACATGTATGAACAAGCCCGTAGGGCAAATCTAGGCAATGAGTTAATGTGCATTTGAATGGGCTGCCTATGAGCCTCATCGCATAGACTAATGGTCATGTGTGCGCTACCCCCCTAGGAGCCGCTGGTTAAGAAGGGCCTTGACCTCCATTAGAACTTCATCCCCTCTGACACCCTAGGTTGAGTTTACAAAGCTTGCAATACCACAGAACATCACTGAAAGTAATATCTGGTCACCAAAAATACTACCAAGTCCAAGAAACAGATACTGAACCGAGTATAAGCAAACTTGTTATATTTTCCCCTAATATGGTAGGTAAGAAGGTAAGCATAAAAATGGATTACTAAAGACAGTAACACAATTTAGCATACAGAGTTATTAGTAATAAGGACTAGGCACAAAATGACACTTGGCATCCAGATCAGAAAAAACGGTAGCAAGGTCAGCTACAGTGCAGCAGTGGGCAGTGATAAAGCTTGATTTGCCGATAGGAGATACAAGAGACTATACTGCTGCCTTGCATAAATAGTGCATAAAGTGCAGCAGTGGGCAGTGATAAAGCTTGATTTGCCGACAGGAGATACAGGAGACTATACTGCTGCAGTGCATAAATAGTGCATAAATAGTGAATATGCTAGGCCTAGACCGACTGGATGTGCACTGTCTGTAAAAATAAAAGAAAGGGGAGAAAGGTTCAAAAAGACTTGCAGGATGCTGGAGGGGCAGTCCTTTTTGTTGTTCTTCTGCCGGCTATCATTGGGGCCCTTTAGAAAGCAGTTGTGCACTTATCAACCATTTTAGTAAAACAGCATGCAATATTGTTGCAGTAAAGATGAAGTCAAGGTGTGGTAGAAGTGTGGTACAGGTGCAGTGTAGATGTGGATCAAATGCAGTGACAGTTCGGTAAAACTGAAGTATGGGGTTGGTATGGGAGCAGTGTAGGTTTGGTAGAAGTGCTGTATAAGGCTGGTATTGGTGGGGTATGGGTTGGATGCACTTGGTGTCCTGCTCTTAGTGGCTCAGTCTCTGCTAGCAGTGACAATAATGGGCAGAAAGCCCTCTCACCAGTCCCCAATGATGATGCGAGGACCTCTCCCTGTAGTAGGGGGGCCACTTTGTCACTCCCCAAAAGCCTCCGGTGATCAGCGGTGGGAAGCAGAGGGTGAGTGGACACTCCAGCCTCTCTGCAGCAGCAGTGCAGGATCTGTGATGCAAGCGGTGTTGCGTTGCCCCTGGGTGTCCTCACTCTCAGGTTTGCACCCCTGCTGACAGGTGAATACTCAGATAGAGGTGCTCTGCTCTCTCTCTCCTGAGTGCCAAGAGAGCGAGCTTTCCCGGGCACTTTATTAATAAATTCTCTCTCTACTCCACAGTTTCTATTGGGATCTGTAGTCCAAAGAGTCTATGAGTCCCATAATATGGATTTCGTCCCTACTACAACTCCCTGGATTCTCAGCTTTCTGCCTAGAAGTCTATGGCTTGGCTTGGCTTTAGCCCTCCCCCTGCTGGCCAGAGGAGAACGGTGCAGCATATCATCAGCATCTCAGTAGAAAGTGAAAGTAAACTGATTGTAAAGAGGGAAATGTCTCCTTCTCCGTGTTTCTGTAGTCCAGCACCTGGCTACACATGCATAATGCTTATATAGCGCAACAAATTTTAACTGCAGTGAAATTGCATTGTGGTGTGTTGTCTTAGTTTGTGGGAAGCAGATTGATCTGTTAGCTGCAGGGGACTGCTTGCACCTGAATCACTTCTGGACTGAATGCTGGACCTCTGTACCAAGGGATAGAGTCTGAGGAGGACTCACTCCCTAAAACAGCGTAATCAAATATACCTGCCACATGGTCCACATCTATGAGACCTTAACTATTCTGAAGCTATCTCATGGTCCCCAGCTATACTGTAAGACTTTAACTATTCTGGAGCTATTTCCTGGTCCTCATCTATTAGACTTTACCTATTCTGAAGCTATCTCATGGTCCCTAGCTATGACACTTTAACTATTCTGAAACTATCTCATGGTCCCCAGCTATAAGGCTTTAACTATTCCTAAGCTATCCCATGGTCCCCAGCTATGAGACTTTAACTATTCAGAAGTAATCTCATGGTCCCCAACTATGAGACTCTAACTATTCTAGAGCTATCTCATGGTCCCTAGCAATGACACTTTAATTATTCTGAAGCTATCTCATGGTCCCTAGCTATGAGGCTTTAAAGTGGTTGTAAACCCACCTTTATAACTTGTACCTATAGGTAAGCCTATAATAAGGCACCGTTTTGGAGATATTTACATTGCATGCAGCCGATGACTAGGGATGATCGAACGGTTCGGGTCCACCATCGGTTCGGCCCGAACATTGGGTGTTCGAGGTTCGGCCGAATTTAGAACTTTTTGCCCAAAAAGTTCGGAATTCGGCAACCAGAACCGCCCAAAATGCAATGCTTCAGGAAATGGGCTTTAAAAGCCTGTGATTGGACCAGAACCATTAGCAAAAGCCAATTGAGGGGGCAGGAGAATGCTAGGAATGTGGTTGGAGTGACTAGGGGGTCCCTAGACCAATCATTAGTGAATACGCCCCCCAGTATATAAGATCGCCCCCGCCATATTCCCAGCATTGTTATACTGGACATGGAAGAGAGTGGAAGCAGTTCTGTTAATTTTACTTTAAAAGTGTCATTTAGCTATTTTTAGTGTGAGGAAAGGGATATCTAGTGTAGTTAGAGTGCTCCTTTACACTTAAGTTAGCTTCAAAAATTTAGTTTCTGTAGGGAAAGGGAAAGGGTTAAGTGTCAGGGGACCGTAGTGTAGTGTAGGGTTAACTGACAGTGACTGCTATGGCAGGGTGACAAAACCCTTCCATAGCAGGGTGACCGCTATAGAGAAATTATCATTTCTCTGAGTTGCTTCGGGACAGGTATGTGGCTTCTCACCAGCAAGCATTTTTTATGCTGCAGGGGCTGCCACTGCCAGTGTTTTTTTGAGGACATGTTTGATGTCAGACATGACATCTGAACATGTGTATAGGGGGTATATATAGACATATATGTCTGAATATATACCCCTAGACATATATAGGTGTGATAGTAGCAGAAATAAATGCTTGCGCTAATGAAATCATTTACAGTAATATATTTCTGCTACTATCACACCTATATATGTCTAGGGGTATATATTCAGACATATATGTCTATATATACCCCCTATACACATGTTCAGATGTTTTGCCTGCCTCAAAAGAACCCCAAAAAATGCCAAAAAAACGCTAGCGTCAAAAAAAAAAAATGCCCAGGTGTGTGTTTGCTGGCATTTTTTGGGGGGTTTTGGAGGCAGGCAAAACATCAGAACTTGTGCACAGTACCACTATACACAAGTTCAGATGTTTTTCCTGACTGCAAAGAACCCAAAAAAATGCCTTCTATTAAACCGGCAAGGTGTTACAGCAGAGAAGCCATATTCCTGTGCTTAAAGTTTTCTAATACAAACAATCTTTTTTTTTATGGTTCTGGACATGCTACAGAGCTGAAACTTCACATGTACACTTTTTAGACCCCCCAGATACTAAATCCAAAGTAAAAATCAAAAAATCTCTTTTTTTTTTTTTTTTTAATTTTTCAATAATTGGCTTTTTTATCAAAAATGACAATTTTTAAGAACTTTTTTTTGTGTGATTAATAGTTAATGGGGCATGACCCAGAACCCTAGGCACTTTTTAGGGGCATTTATTGGGTTTTGGGGCTTCAAAATGGTGTTTTTTGATTACCGAAGTTCGGGTCCCATTGATTTCAATGGGGTTCTGAAATCCGAACCGAACTTTCGTGAAGTTCGGGTGTTCTGGTCGAACCGAACTTTTCAAAAGTTCGATCATCCCTACCGATGACATCATCGGCACATGCGTTCTGAAGAAAAGGCCGTCCGTGCCGTTTCTTCAGAGCCCTGTGCTGTGACCCGCGGCACCCGCGCGCATGCGTGGGAGTGACTTTATGCGGCTACGTCCAGTAATACAGCCGGAGTCCGCAAACCCAGAAGGAAGACAGGCGAAGATGGATGCAGCCGGCAGCGAGGACAATGCAGGTTTCTTTTGCAGGTAAGTGTCACATAATGTGGTAGTATGGGATGCACGCTACCACATTATGCATTTACTTTTCAGGGAAGAAAAAAAGCAGAAGATTTTACTTCCTCTTTAACTATTCTGGAGATATCTCATGGCCCCCAGCTATGAGACTCAAACTATTCATGGTCCCCAGCTATGAGACTTTACCTATTCTGGAGCTATCTCATTGCCCCCAGCTATGATACTTCAACTATTCTGAAGTTATTTCACGGTCCACAACTTTGAGACATAAAATATTTTGGAACTATCTCATGTTCCTCAGCTATAAAGCTTTAACTATTCTAGAGCTATCTCATGGTTCTCATCTATTAGACTTTAACTGATCTGGAGCTATATCATTTTCCTCAGCTATGAGACTGTAACTCTTCTGAAGTTATCTCATGGTCCCCCATCTATGAGACTGTAACTATTCTGGAGCTATCTCATGGTCCCCAGCTATGACAGCTAACTATTCTGAAGCTTTTTATGTGGAACTATCTCATGTTCCTCAACTATGGGACTTTGACTATTCTGGAGCTATCTCATGGTCCCCAGCAATGAGACTTTACCAATCCTGGATATATCTCATGGTTCCCAACTATGAAACTTTAACTATTCTGAAGCTATCTCTTGTCCCCAGCAATGCGACTTTACCTTTTCTGGAGCTATCTTATGGTTCCCAGCTATAAGACTTTAACTATTCTGGAGCTGTCCCTTGGTTCCCAGCAGAGTTGTATAAAGTACTCGAAACCCATACTTGAGTAAAAGTACAAGTGCTCGATCAAAAAGTGACTTGAGTAGAAGTGGAAGTGCTCGATCAAAAAGTGACTTGAGTAGAAGTACTAAAGTATTCAACATTTTTTGTACTTAAGTATTGCAAGAAGTTTTTTAAAAAATGTTGCTACTCAAGTACTGAAAGTAAAAGTACCAGTAGTTTTGAAAAAAAAATGCTACTCAAGTACTGAAAGTAAAAGTAAAAGTACTGTGTTATGTAGTTATTAAAGAAAGAAGTCAAAAGTTTGAACATCATATTGTTTTTTATTATTTCAAATGCAGCTTTTATTTATACATACAGTAGCATTTATTTTCGTATGGACTGATAATACACATGTTTTCAGCTTCATGAAACCTGCCATCTACTGTTCTGGCAGTGGTAATTTTTATAATTGTAACGAGTAACTATGCAGCAAAAAAAAAAAAAATATCGGAGTAGAAGTATTGAAATCATTGAAAAAATGTAGTGAAGTAAAAGTGGAAGTAGGAGAAAAAAATTCTACTCCAGGAAAGTACAGATACCGCTTTTCGGTACTTAAGTACAGTAGGGAAGTAGTTCTACTTAGTTACTATACATCTCTGGTCCCCAGCTATCAGACTTGAACTATTCTGGAGCTGTCCCATGGTCCTTGGCTATGAGACATTAACTATTCTGGAGCTATCTCATGTTCCCCAGCTATGAGAAAATAAAACTTGAGTAAATGGACTTTCTTGTGTGACTGGTAGCCTCTGCACTGTTTGCGAAGGAACTACTTAAATACAGCGGGTCCTTCAAGGGTAGCGCTGCACAAAGTAAAATACGCATTTGCCGCATGATACCACCAGGCATAGACCTAAATAGTTTGTAGACAATTGTCACTGGAACAGATGTCACCATTGTAAGGTTTCCCCTTTTAATACTATTCTGGTGACAAATGTAAAAATGTGGTTTCCCCATCATTTTCTGTCCCTATGATAATGCTTGCCAGGACTAATAGAGAGGGTGATTCTACCTACTGGTGCCACAGACAGGGGGTCTAACCCTTCTGTACACTACAAAATAAAAGGTTTTGGCTATAGATGCATAGTTCACATAAATCTGACCTCCCACCCTCTCCTCAGTCTTGCACAGCTGTAGAGGCTCCTCTCCTGTACTGAAGTTGCTTACTCTGATTTCACTGCACACTGTGAGCTTCTCACAATGTGCCTTAGAAACTGCAACAAGTCAAATAGAGCCTTCTTTATTTACTGGTTGGTGTCACCTAGCTATTTCCTTCCTAGCTTGACTGTCCCTGGGCCACCTCTTTCATTCATTGGTTTAGTTCCTTCAATCATAGAAGCTCAGCATCACATGTGGGGGGGGCACCAAGGGAATTCTTCCTACACAGCCTGCCTAGGAACACCCACTTCTCCAGACTAACCTCTAACCATCCATTTTGATTTTTGCATACCTCCTCCCAAGAGCCAGTCCACTGCTTACATCAGAGTGATCTTGGGAGTGTACTGCTGTTCAGCACCCTACTGGCACCTCCCACCAGCCATAATCTACATACAATGCATAGAGAACCACAGAGACCCATTTATGCAGGGCCGGTGCTTCCACTAGGCAAACTAGGCAGCCGCCTAGGGCGCATTGCCACCTAGGGGCGCAGCCACGAGTCAGCACTCGCTCTCCATCATGATCCTTGTGAGCTGAGGAAAGGGGTGTCAGTGGGGAGGAAGAATGGACAGAGGAAGATGCCAGGTGTCTGGGGCAGTGGCAGAACTATCAGGCCCTGGCTTTCCACCATTGTTGGGGGAGCCCCAAGGGGCAGGAAAGGAGCCCACCGGATTGCTAGCTGCATAATGATCCTCTTCGTCTGGAGCTGAGTGGCCTAATCCCTGGGCGGGAAGTGACTCTCTACACTGAGCTGGTGGGCAGCCGTTCATTTCCCTGGGTCGGTATTAAGCAGGGAGCGGAGGAGAGCTGAACCTGAGCCAGAGCTCGTCACTGGAGGGCGGCACCTTTACTGGAGCAGAAGCGACGAGGCAACGGAATGGTCTGAGGAGGTTGGTGATGAAGGAGGTGCGGAGCTCTCTGACTGCTGCTTCTCCCTCCACCAGGAGCCGGTTGGAGCTGTGGTGAGCACTGTGGTCCAGGAGAGGAGCGTCCTGGGAGAATGAAAAGCAGGATCACAGTGAAGGAGGGCAGAGTGCAGGCCACTCTCTTCATACTGCCCAGTAAGTGTCCCCAGAACAGGGAATCAGGGTCCCTGGGTGTGACATGGAGGATCCCTGGTGTGAAAGAGAATTGTGGTCACCAGGTGTGCCATGGGGAATCGGAGTCACCAGGTGTGACATGGTGGAGAGGGGTCACAAGTGTAACAGGGGTTTGGGGTCACCAGGTGTGCCATGAGGAATTTGGATCCCTGGGTGTGCCATTGGGGATTGAGGTCCCCAGGTGTGACACGGAGGGACATCAGGGTCCCCAGGTGTGACATGAGGAATTTGGATCCCTGGGTGTGCCATTGGGGATTGAGGTCCCCAGGTGTGACATGGAGGAACATCAGGGTCTCCGGGTATGACATTGAGGAACATCAGGGACCCCTGATGTGACATAGAGGAACATTGGGATCACTGAGTATGACAGCATTACATGGAGGAACCATCAAATCAGGGTCACTGGATATGACATAGAGCAGTTTTTAACCCCTTCCCAAGTAGCTGATCTTGCCTACTGGGTCCAAAATAAGGTATGTGTTGAAAACAGAAAGATTTCATTTATATACTAAATCAGCATGTTGATGAGGAGGGAGAAAGGAACAAGGGAATGCAAACTATATTCGGATTAAACTTCAGCTTTAACTTGTGATCTTATGATACAGGCAAAGCATTTCCTGGAACTAATGTTGAAACTGCGGGACTGTCCCTGGCAATTACTGTAGACACAGATATCAAGTGCGGTAAATGTGTATTTTATAATGTCTTGCATTGGCTTGTTCTTTATTTTACTTTCAGAATTAAATATAAATGTAAGTAACATATAACGATAAAGTGCTATAGGGTCCTTTCACACGGATTTTCTGCCCAGTGGACTCCATTTTGCTCAGCGGGGATCAATCCGCCGATCCCCGCTGAGCAGGTGGATGACAGGTCCATCTACGCTTATTTTGCAGAGACAGAGCTGTCAGATCCCCGCTCTCCTCTATGGGAGATCCGATGAAATCTTACCGCCTGTCCATTTTCATCCGGTCCGATCCTCCAGACTGATGGAAAATAGGGTTTTCATCCATCTGGATTTCACGGACAGGATCGGACCGGATAGCAGCAGGTGTCAGCGGAGATGTCACAGCTGACATCCGCTGCCCCATAGGGATGTATGGAGCATCCGATCAGGTCCGCCTGAAAAACTGACAGAAGGACCTGAATGGAAAGCCCGTGTGAAAGGAGCCATAAGTGTATATTCAGTGTGCTTTTGGAAGAGTTTTAAGGCTACATTGCATTATCATTTATTCTAAGGGTGGGTGCAATTTAATAGAACACCAAAGATGCAGCAAGTAAGGTTTTCTATTCACCGCAACCTGAATATACACAATATTGGGACGCCGGCCTTTACACGCACATGAACTTTAATGGCATCCCAGTCTTAGTCCATAGGGTTCAATATTGAGTTGGCCCACCTTATGCAGCTATAAGAGCCTCAACTCTTCTGGGAAGGCTGTCCACAAGGTTTAGGAGTGTCTATGGGAATGTTTGACCATTCCTCCAGAAGCGTATTTGTGAAGTCAGGCGCTGATGTTGGATGAGAAGGCCCAGCTTGCAGTCTCTGCTCTAATTTTTCCCAAATGTGTTCTATCGGGTTGGGGTGCAGGCTAGCCAAGTTCCTCAACCCCAAACTCGCTCATCCATGTCTTTATGGACCTTGTTTGTGCACTGGTGCGCAGTCGTGTTGGAACAGGAAGGGACCATCCCCAAACTGTTCCCACAAAGTTGGGAGCATGAAGTTTCCTTCACTGGAACTAAGTGGTCAAGCCCAACCCCTGAAAAACAAACCCACACCATAATCCCCCCCTCCACCAAATGATTTGGATCAGTGCACAAAGCAAGATCCATAAAGACATGGATGAATGAGTTTGGGGTGGAGGAACTTGAGTCCTGACCTCAACCTGATAGAACACCTTTGGAAAGAATTAGAGCAGAGACTGCGAACCAGACCTTCTCTTCCAACATCAGTACTTGACCTCACAAATGCGCTTCTGGAAGAATGGTCAAACATTCCCATTGACACACTCCTAAACCTTGTGGACAGCCTTACCAGAAGAAATGAGGCTGTAATAGCTGCAAAGGGTGGGCCAACCTAATATTGAACCCTACGGACTAAGACTGGGATGCCATTAAAGTTCATGTGTGAGTAAAGGCAGGCGTCCCAATACTTTTGGTAATAAAGTGTACTAAGACACACAACTATATGCACCCTTATAGAAGGACAGTGACATAGTGCCCTCTGCTGGACTGACAGCTGGATGCAGTAGATTAGTGTATTTTATTGCACATCGGGGACTTCAAGGGTGGTTCCTGATATCACCAAACAGCTGCTTTAGGTGCTCTTAGGGCCAGCAGGATCATTGTCTACTGGCTTCAGCCCCATAAGGCATTGGCAGCAGGAAGTAGAGAAGGAATATGAAGAGGAGGGTTAAAGAGGGGGTAAACTGTGACATTAAAAAAAAAAAAAAAAAAATCCCCTGCAAGGCAATGGCATAAGGAGCTAGTAATCTTCCTGAGCTGAAGTGGTTAAGCTTTGACAATAAAACCTGGAAGCTGATTGGTGTCTATGCAGAGCTGCACTCTCCAGCTTTAGTAAATCATCCCTATTGACTACCTATACCCACACCTCCCAACTTTATGAGATGAGACCGAGGGCCCCCCTTCCCCTTAACCACTTAGCCACTGCTCACTAGGGCTCTACTGCGGCAAAGTGGTTCGTTATCGCCTGGCGACGTAGACCTACGCCAGACACTCCCCTTTCTCGTCGGCACGCTGCTGTATTCAGTCGCAATGGGAGTCAGGCCAGGCCCCAGGGGAGGAGCAGCGGCGATCGCCGCTGCTCTTCCCCGATCGTCGGGGAATCGAGTGTGGAGATCCGCCCGCTTGTGTAAACAGAGCCCTCCCCTCCCTCTCCAATAAAATTAACCCCTTCCCTGCCAGTGTCATTTTTACAGTAACAGTGCATATTTATAGCACTGATTACTGCAGTAATGTCACTGGTACCCCCAAAAGTGTAAAAAATGTCAGCCAAGGGTCCAATCTGTCCGCCGCAATGTCGCAGTCCCGCAAAAAAAATCGCAGATCGCCGCCATTACTCGTTAAAAAAAAAAAACACCAAAAATGACAGAAATCTTTCCCTTAGTTAGTAAACGCAATAACATTTGCGCAAACCAATAAAAAATAAGCTTATTGTGATTTTTTTTTTCCAAACATAGGTAGCAGAAAACAAATTGGCCAAAAATGTAAAAAAATTTAGATTTTTACATTTTTTTGGGGGGGAATTTCATATAAAAAAATGTGAAAAATATTATTTTTTCAAAATTTACTCTCTTTTTTTGTTTATAGCGTAAAAAGTAAAAATCGCACAGGTGATTAAATACCACCAAAAGAAAGCTCTGTTTGTGGGAAAAAAAGGACGTAAATTTCGTTTGGGTACGGCGATGCATGACCGCGCAATTGTCAGTTAAAGTCGCACAGTGCCGAATCGCAAAAAGTGGCCCAGACGTAAGACAGCAAAATCCTCCGGTGGTAAAGTGGTTAAAGGACAATTATACAAAAATGTTATTAGTTGAACCTATGAGGGACACATAATGAGGGAAGATCAAAATCAGGGACAGTTGGAAGCTATGTATACCCCAACTCTGCGAAGTATTAAAACTGACTTAGGGAACATGGAAGAAATGGGGAGGGGAGGATAGAGGGACAAACCAAAGATATAAAGTAAACAAGTTGTTGGGGCCCAAAACCTCCACCAGATGTCAGCCTACTGATGAAACAATAAAAAACAGTTCAATACAAGACAAAAAATACATGTAAGTTAAGCAGAGCATTGGGTTTGCTTTGCATATGGACAGCTGACAAAAATATCTCATACTTATATAAAAATTACAAATCACAAATACACAGGCTAGCTACAACTGGAGGGATGTGTGCTGTTGTTGTTGTACAATCGAAACATAGAATGGAGTTATAGTTACTGACTTTGTTATTTGAACGTCGTCTGACACACCAAGTCCATTTCTCCACTATGAGATCTGTTTGTAAAACATTCATTGGATGAATGTCACACACATTTGTGCAGCTTTGACGAATTTCCCCTTTTTTTCTGTATTAGGATTATTCCCATAATCTTCAGCTCCATCTTGTGGCCAGATACAATATAGTTTTCTGAACTACCTCAATAAAAAAAATCTTCATTTTGACCACTAGATGGAGCTGAGAATCATAGGAATGAATCGAATACAGGAAACATTCATCCAGCCTGCACTTTATGTGTGACATTCATGCCATGTATTTGTTACATTTTATACATAGACTCCTTTGATTTTAGGTTCAATAATGCGGAGAATTCTGTTTTAGTGTTTTTTTTTTAATTATTCAGAGCTGCAGCCCCATACCCCCAAGGGGTGTGGATACCCCTTTTGTTAAGTACCCCTGAAAAATACTTTTGGACCAGAAGGTTTTACCCCCTTAATGACCCGGCAATTTTTTTGTGATTCGGCACTGCGTTATTTAACAGACAATTGCGCAGTTGTGCAACACTGTACTGAAAAAAAAAAAAAATTGATGTCCTTTTTTTCCCCCACAAATAGAGCTTTCTTTTGGTGGTATTTGATCACCTCTGCGATTTTTATTTTTGTGTGCTATAAAAAAAAGCAACTATTCTGAAAAAAACAAAATTTTGAACATTCTGCTATATAACATTCCCAATTGAAAATGTAAAAATCATTTTAGGCCAATTCTGCTACATATTTTTGGTAAAAAAAAAAAAAAATCCCAACAAGCGTATTTTGATTGGTTTGTGCAAAAGTTATCGCATCTACAAACTAAGGGAAAGATTTATGTCATTTTTATTTATTTATTTATTTATTTTTTACTAGTAATGGCGGCAAGCTGCAAATTTTTTGCGGGACTGCGATATTGCGGCAGACAGATCGGACCCCTAACTGATATTTTTTACATTTTTGGGGGCGACCAGTAACATTACTATAGTAATCAGTGCTAAAAAAATATGCACTGTTACTGTAATAATGACACTGGCAGGGAAGGGGTTGAAACTGTTGGGGTTTAAGGGGTTAAGCCTAGGGGAGTGATTCCAACTGTATGGGGGTGTGGCTTGTGAAATGATTACAGAGACATGCGATCCTATATAGAAGGATCACATGAGCTCTGTGATCATTGCAGGGAAAAGGACGAATGGCTGTGTTTACATCAGCCGACCGTCCGTCTCTCTCAGCGGGGAGTGATCGAGAGTGTCAGGCGGCAATCAAAGCCACCTAACACACGCGCCGGCTTCCCCGCTGACGCTCTCCCCCTAGCCCCTCCCAGGCAAATGATGTACCGATACATGGTTTTGCCTGGGAGAGCCACTCTGCTGATGTATATATACAGTATATGGTCGGCAAGTGGTTAAATAACAATTGCTCAGTCATGCAACACTGCACCCAAATTACATTTTTATCGTTTTTTTTTTTAGACAGGTAGACCTTTCTTTTGGGGGTATTTAATCTAATTATACGCTGCCTGGCCAAAAAAAAAAAAAAAAGTCGCCACCTGGAAATAACTAAGCAACTAACTAAACTAAGCATGCAGTAACTTTCCTATTGGAACGCCCAGACCAACCCCCAGACGACGTCACGTATGACGAAACATGTAGGGCGTGGTCTACGGCCACTACGACATCACGCTTTTCGGTTCTGGTTGGAGGTTACATAGTTACATAGTTGTTGAGGTTGAATAAAGACAATAGTCCATCCAGTTCAACCTGTGTAGGTGTGTGTGGCCATAATCATCTCTCATACCCCTGAATGTTCTGATCCTTGAGATGTACATCTAAGAGTCTTTTGAAAGCCACCATACTTCCCGCAGAAACCACCTCTTGTGGTAGAGAATTCCACAATCTTGTAGCCCTAACAGTAAAGAACCCCCTGCGTTGCCTGAGGTTAAAACGCTTCTCCTCTAATCGCATTGTATGTCCTCTCGTCCTCATGCAATCCTTTCGACTGAACAGCTTTTTTTCTATACTGAGATCACCATTGAGGTATTTATAAATTGCTATCATGTCCCCTCTCAGGCGTCTCTTCTCCAGGGAGAATAAGTCAAGCGATTGCAGACGCTTTTCATAATTAAGGTCCTTCAATCCCCTAATTAGTTTAGTTGCCATTCTCTGGACTCTCTCCAGCTCCAACACATCCCTCCTGAGGACTGGCGACCAGAACTGAACAGAATTCTCCAGATGTGGTCGGACCAGAGTTTTATAAAGTGGAAGGATTATAGTCTTATCTCTGGAATACATCCCTTTCTTTATGCATGCTAATATTCTGCTGGCTTTGGCAGCTGCCGCTTGACATTGCATGCTATTGCCTAGTCTATCATCCACCAAGACTCCCAGATCTTTCTCCATTTTTGATTCCCCCAAAGGTTCCCCTCCTAAAGTGTATTGTGCTTTTATGTTTTTAGTCCCCAAGTGCCGGTATCCCTCCCAGAAGCCGGGCTAGTGGAACAAAGCCCGCAGGAACGCCGCAACAACATCACTGTCTGTACGCCTGATTTTGTCCAGTCCATCGTAAGTGCAATTGTTCTTTTTAACCACCTTAGCCCCGGAGGATTTTCCTGCTTAACGTCCAGGCCACTTTTTTGGCACTGTGCGACTTTAACTGACAATTGCGCGGTCATGCAACACTGCACCCAAACGAAATTTACGTCCTTTTTTTCCCACAAACAGAGCTTTCTTTTGGTGGTTTTTGATCACCTCTGCGCTTTTCATTTTAGGCGATATTAATAAAAAAAGAGCGAAAAGTTTGCAAAAAAAAAAATTGACATTTTCTAGTTTGACAGTTAAAAAATATCCAATATATTCCATTTTTGTCATATATTTAGGCTAAAATGTATTTAACTACATGTCTTTGACAAAAAAAATTCTCAATGAGCGTATTTTTAACCACTTTAACCACTTGCCGACCACTCACTGAGCTGGTACTGCGGCAAAGTGGCTCGTTATCATCCAACGACGTGGACCTACGTCGCTGGATCCCGCCCCCTCTCGGGGACGCGCGCATGCCGCCAGAGGCTCGCTCGTGTCTGAATACAGCGGGAGTCGGGCCAGGGGAGGAGAGGTGGTGATCACCGCCGCTCTTCCCCGATCGTCGGGGATCGAGTGAGGAAATCCGCCCGCTTGTGTAAACAAAGCAGGCGGATCGCCTCTGTGACAGACAGTGACAGATCACAGGATTCAGCATAGCTGAACCTGCGATCTGTGTCTGTGTCAAACATTCCCCTCCCCCCACACACGTCAGTAAGCATGAGGCATACATTTAACCACTTGATCACCAATAAAGTTAACCCCTTCCCTGCCAGTGTCATTATTACAGTAACAGTGCATATTTATAGCACTGATTACTGTAGTAATGTCACTGGTACCCCCAAAAGTGTCAAAAATGTCAGTTAGGGGTCTGATCTGTCCGCCGCAATGTCGCAGATCGCCGCCATTACTAGTAAAAAAAAATAAACAATAAAAATGACAAATCTTTCCCGTAGTTAGTAAACGCGATAACTTTTGCGCAAACCAATCAAAATACGCTTATTGTGATTTTTTTTTTACCAAAAATATGTAGCAGAAAACAAATGGGCCTAAAATGTTAAATTTTTTTTGGGAATGTTATATATCAGAATGTAAAAAATATTGTTTTTTTTTTAAATTGTCGCTCTTTTTTTTCAAAAATTTAAAATCGCACAGGTGATCAAATACCACCAAAAGAAAGCTCTATTTGTGGGGAAAAAAAAGGACATACATTTAATTTGGGTGCAGCGTCACACGACCACGCAATTGTCCGTTAAAGTAACGCAGTGCCGAATCGCAAAATATAGCCTGGTCAGGAATGGGTTAAAATCTTCCAGTCTTAAAGCGGTTAAAAATACAGTCATTGAGGATTTTTTTGTCAAGGACATGTAGCTTAATACATTTTGGCCTAAATATATGACAAAAATTTAATATATTGGATATTTTTTAACTGTCAAAGTAGAAAATGTTACTTTTTTCGCAAAATATTCGCTCTTTTTTTTAATTAATATCGCAAAAAATGAAAAGCGCAGAGGTGATCAAATGCCACCAAAAGAAAGCTCTGTTTGTGGGAAAAAAAAAGGACGTAAATTTCGTTTGGGTACAGAGTTGCATGACCGTGCAATTGTCAGTTAAAGTCGCACAGTGCCAAGTTGCAAAAAGTGACCTGGACGTAAAGTAATGCTCTGCTGAATTTGTGTTGTGGGACTTTGGGTCTTTGGGACCCTCATCTGCTATAGCATTTGTGCTATTGGAACTCAAATCGCACTATTTAAAGCATCTGTGTTTTTAGATTTTTATGGGAATTTTTATAGTATTTGTGCGTTTGGAATTTAACATCACTTATATATTTTTCTCAGTCACTTTATCTTAAGTTTTACGTTTTTTTTACACATGTATATTTATTTATTCAATATCTGTGTAATCTATTGAGCACTCCATCACTTTTTACACAAACCAGCACTTTATTAAAGTGGTCTGGTGTGCA
This sequence comes from Pelophylax lessonae, assembly GCF_965119305.1. Taxonomy (NCBI): domain Eukaryota; kingdom Metazoa; phylum Chordata; class Amphibia; order Anura; family Ranidae; genus Pelophylax; species Pelophylax lessonae. The sequence continues at coordinate 615,669,782 of NC_138771.1, read as the reverse complement.
TGCGATTTTGGTGAATCGCATTGTATACAACATACTTCTTTGCACTTTTTGCACACCCTATTGGGCCTATCTGCTCATTATAATAATCTTTAGAACACTTTATATTTCTTTTTTACACCAGTGCGGCTTTTCCACACTGTTCACTGCCTGTTTGGTTATATTAATTTGTTCCTTTTCTGTAGTCACTGCATATCTGAGTTGCATCAACAACTCTTTCACCCTTTTTTATTCTAAGGAAGTTGAGTCTATTTTCTGGGGCTATTCCTTCCTTGCACGGTCACCTGAGCACTTTCAGATAAGGGCCTTAAGCCTCATACACACGCAACGATTATCGGCCGACCGATCGGCCGTCTTTTGTCCAGTGTTGTTGTGTTGGTTGGAATGTGCCTAGACTGCACACGAATTTTCTCGGCCAACAACAACCAACTTCAGAAGTGATGTCATGTTCTGGTTTACTTTTCGTGTGTTTTTTCTTCTCTGAGCATGCCCAGTCTTGCTCATCAGATTTTTGTCTGCTGAAATCTGTACTGACTGACGGAAAATCAGCTGTTCTGTTGACGGCCAACAAAAATTTTATAGCCTGCACACCAGATTTTGTTCGGCCGAAAAGTCGCAGTCGGTTGTCGGAATCATCATACTAACAAGCCGACAATCGGCCGATCAGACGTTGGCCGAAAATTCACGGCCAACAATCGTTGCGTGTGTACGAGGCTTTAGCCCATTCTAAGGAAGTTGAACCTATCCCTTCCTTGCACAGTCACTTGAGCACCTTCAGGTAAGGGCTTCAGCCCCCTTTTTTGTGCATTTATTCACTTTAATTTTTAAGCATTTTATTGATATAGCCAGGGGCGTAACTACAGGGGTTGCAGGGGTTGCAATTGCAACCGGGCCCCATGCTCTAGGGGGCCTGTGCGGCCCTGTACACCTGGATTGGAGGGGTGGCGGGGGCAGCATGTAGAGAAATCACTGTCCTCCTTTTGCCTCCTGTAGCTGCAGGAGGAAAATGGAGGAGATTGGTTCCTCTGTATGCTGCCCCCGCCACTCCTCCCATCCAGTTCACTTATGTTCTGCTGTCACTGGGCCCCTGTGTGCTGCCCTGCATCCCCCCCCCCCAAGCAGAACTTGTGAAAGGGTCCCGCTGTGGGACCATAATAAAGGGCCTGCAACAAGATTAAAGGGCCCCAGGATTAGTGGGAAGAGCTCCAGGCTTATAGGGAAGGGCCCCAGCCAGGGGTCCGGGGGGGCCTTCATGGTTTCTTGCACCGGGGCCCTGAAGGTTCTAGTTAC
>NC_138771.1:615645995-615663495 GCF_965119305.1 Pelophylax lessonae | reverse complement strand
AACATATATCCCAGATTTTCCCAGCCAACCTCATACAAACCTAGCCAACTTAGCTCATACAAGTTTTGGAACCTTCTCCTTTATTGAACAGTTTCACACTCAATTTATACACACATGAGCACATCCCCCTCCTGATCAAATTACTACACACAGGTCAGGGGTTGCCTGATTACATTATCCTATGCAGATGAAATTGTATACAGAAACAGAATTAACCTGAACGAATTATCTGGACATCTGGACAGAACAATGTGAGGTCATTAACATTTAACAATGGGATAGGCAGACTTAACACAATCCACACCCCAGCTCAATAGATAGACAATAGGACAAGACTGCCAATGACAGTCTGTTCGTCTACTACGGTCTCACAGTGCAAAGTGGGATCAAATCTCACCATTGAAAAATATCACTCTCCCATCTGAAGCCATCCAAACCATTCTCTCAGCGCCCCCCAAGTATCTGTCCCTCACTCCCAGCGATGGTGAACACCATCACAGTAACCCGGCAGTGATTAAATACCACTAAAAGAAAGCTCTATTTGTGTGAAAAAATTATAAAAATTTCATATGGGTACAGTGTAGCATGACCGCGCAATTGTCATTCAAAGTGTGACAGCGCTGAAAGCTGAAAATTGGCCTGGGCAGGAAGGGGGTGAAAGGGCCCGATATTGAAGTGGTTAAGTACCTGTAATAAAAGAGAAACGTAGGAGAGAGTCACTTGTTTTTAAAAACGTGTAAATTCGCCACCAGAGGGCGCAAACTCTTTTCAATGACTTGGTTATTTTTATTTTTTTTTACAAACTTTTATTGAAAGGAAACAGAAAATGGTGGTACAAAGAGAATTGGTACATAAACATGACAAATAATGGTATCACGTAGAGTAAACAAAAATATAACATTCTTAAGTATTCTCAAGTTATCTCAGTCCAATATGGAAATTTGATATGAAGATAGGAACAAGGATATCAAAAATATAGTTCCTGAAATAGGTACAGAGCAGCATCAAAGATAATGTCTCGTGTTATTAAAGATAATTCCATAACATTAAAGTGTTAGGCAGGAAATGTGGTGTCAAATGATAGGATTTTAAATGTTTAACCACTTGCCAACCGCCGCAAGTACATATACTGTGGCGGTCAGCCCCTCACAGGCAAAGTGACGTATCAGTACGTCACTAGCCTGTGAGGCTCTGGGGAGCGAGCACGCGCCGCCGGATGCGCGCTCCCGCTCGGTCACAGACCCTCCCACGCGTGTGCCTGGCGGGCACTCGCGATCGTCCGTTACATAGGGAGAAAGGCAGGCGGCTAATGTAAACACAGCCGCCTGTCATTCTCCCCTGTGTAAGAATGGAGATCATACGGTTCTGCTATGTAGGACCGTTGATCACTGTTCTTACACCTCAAGCCACAACCAATCACAGTTAGAAGCACGCCCCTAGGGACACACTTAACCACTCCCTCTCAAAAAAAGTTAACCCCTTCGCTGCCAGTGTCATTTTTACAGTAACAGTGCATATGTATAGCACTGATTACTGTATTAATGTCACTGGTAACCCCAAAAGTGTCAAAAATGTCAGTCAAGGGTCCGATCTGTCTGCCGCAATGTTGCAGTCCCGCAAAAAAAAAAATCGCAGATCGCCACCATTACGCGTTAAAAAAAAAAAACACAACAAAAATTACAAAAATCTTTTCCTTAGTTAGTAAACGCAATAACTTTTGCGCAAACCAATCAAAATACGCTTTTTGCAATTTTTTTTACCAAAAATATGTAGCATAAAACAAATTGGCCTAAAATGTTAAAAAAAATTAATTTTTACATTTTTTGGGGGGGAATTTCATATAAAAAAATGTGAAAAATATTGTTATTTTTGCCAAATTGATGCTCTTTTTTTGTTTATAGCACATGATCAAAAAATTGCACAGGTGATCAAATACCACAAAAAGAAAGCTCTGTTTGTGGGAAAAAAAGGATGTCAAATTCGTTTAGGTACAGCGTTGCATGACCGCGCAATTGTCCGTTAAAGTCAGGCAGTGCCGAATCGCAAAATAGGCCCTGGTAAGGAAGGGGGTAAAATCTTCCGGGGCTTTAGTGGTTAATTACCAGTACAGTAGTCAGGAAAAAAAATGTCCGAGTGTGTAATCTATGGGTCCCATTTATTAGCGTGAAATTTCATAGAGATGTAGATGGTATGAAAAATTCTTTCCATAATATAGAATGAATTTATTCTTGTTTTAAGTTGTGAAACAGGGAAAGAATTTGATTTCCAATGTATGGCAATCAACCATTGTATAGCTACTGAGATTGTGTAAATTAATCTAGTGTGAGGTATGGATAGATTAATAATTGGGGAAAAAAGTAAGCAATTAGATGGAGAAATGTTTTGAGCCTGAATTGAGATGATGAGAGGCAGTAAGGGTGAACCTCCCTGAAGTCCTCCATAATAGGTAGATCTGGTTACATCATGGGGAAATATGAGTGCCTACATATACATATATCATTGCCAAACTTACACTGATCAGCCATAACATTATGACCACTGACAGGTAAAGTAAATAACATTGATTATGTCATTACAATGACATCTAAAAGTGGGTGGAATATATTAGGCAGTAAGTGAATATGTTGTCCCCAGGGCCGGTGCTTCCACTAGGCAAACTAGGCAGCCGCCTAGGGCGCATTGCCACCTAGGGGCGAAGCCAGGAGTCAGCAATCTCTCTCCATCATGAATGATTATTGTGAGCTGAGGGGAGAGGTGGCGGTAGTGGAGGAAGAAGGGACAGAGAAAGATACCAGGTGTCTTGGGCAGTGGCGGAACTATCAGGCCCTGGCTTTCCACTACTGTTGGAGGGGCCCCAAGAGGCAGGAATGGAGCCCACCAGAATGCTGCCTGCATGATGATCCTCTTCAGCTGGAGCTGAACGGCCTTAACCCCAGGCAGGAAGTGATTCTCTGCACTGAGCTGGTCCCTGGGTGTTACATGGAGCATCCCTGGTATGAAAGGGAATCGGGGTCACCAGGTGTGCCATGGGGAATCAGAGTCACCAGGTGTGACATGGAGGATTGGGGTCCCTGGGTGTGCCATGGGGGATTGGGGTCCCCAAGTGTGACACGGAGGAACATCGGGGTCCCCAGGTCTGACATGGAGGAACATCAGGCTCCCCAGGTGTGACATGGAAAAACATCAGGGTCTGACATAGAGGAACATTGGGGTCACTGAGTATGACAGCATGACATGGAGGAACACGGGGGTCTCTGGGTGTGACATGGAGGAACATCAGGGTCAGTGAGTATGACAGCATGACATGGAGGAATATTGGGGTCCAAGGGTGTGACATGGAAAAACATCAAAGTCCCTGGGTGTGACATGGAGGGACATTAGGGTCCCCGGGTGTGACATGGAGGAATATGGGGGTCACTGGGTATGAAAGCATAACATGGAGGAACCATCAGATCAGGGTCACTGGGTATGACATAGAGGAGTATTTAACCCCTTCCCTTTTTTTGGGGGGGGGCGCAAGTAGCTGGTCTTGCCTAGGGCGTAAAATAGTCTAGCACCGGCCCTGGTTGTCCCTGAAGTTGAGGTGTTGAAAGCAGAAAATAAACGGGCATGTGTAAGTCTTTGCTCGGCTTTGACAAGGACCAAAATGTAATGATTAGATGACTGGGTCAGAGAAACTCCAAAACTGCGGCTCCTGTGGGATGTTCCCGGGCTGTAGTGGTCAGGACCGACCAAAAGTGGTCCAAGGAAGGAAAACTGGCAAACCAGCAACAGGCCAAAAAGAGAAATGACCGCACTCAGAATCTTGATGAAATCAATGAAGTATTTATTCCTCACCACAGGTAAAACTTTGACAGTGCATCACAGGAACTTGTAAAGGTTGACGCGTTACACGATACTGTAGATCGCTTACTCATAACCATGTGGTTGTTTTTTTTTTTGGTTGAACCAGATGGACTTGTGTCTTTTTTCAACCTGACTAACTATGTAACTATGTAACATCAGATTCCCCATCAGTCTATTCTTACATCAGAGGACCAGATAAAATCTTGCAGGGGGCCATAGTTTGGAGACCCTGTTTTAAGCTTTTTAAGATACTATTAACCACTTAAGCCCCGGAAGATTTTACCCCCTTCCTGACCAGGCCCTATTTTGCGATTCGGCACTGCGTGACTTTAACGGACAATTGTGTGACGCTGTACCTAAACAAATTTGACGTCCTTTTTTCTACACAAACAGAGCTTTCTTTTGGTGGTATTTGATCACCTGTGCAATTTTTTGATCACGCGCTATAAACAAAAAAAGAGCGTCAATTTTGCAAAAATAACAATATTTTTCACATTTTTTTATATGAAATTCCCCAAAAAAATGTAAAAATCAAAATTTTTTAACATTATAGGCCAATTTGTTTTATGCTACATATGTTTGGTAAAAAAAAATCGCAAAAAGCGTATTTTGATTGGTTTGTGCAAAAGTTATTGCGTTTACTAAGGGAAAGATTTTTGTCATTTTTGTTGTTTTTTTTTTTTAATAGCGGCGATCTGCGATTTTTTTGCGGTACTGCGACATTGCGGCGGACAGCTCGGACCCTTGACTGACATTTTTGACACTTTTGGGGGTACCAGTGACACTACTACAGTAATCAGTGCTATACATATGCACTGTTACTGTAAAAATGACACTGGCAGTGAAGGGGTTAACTTTTTTTGAGAGGGAGGGGTTAAGTGTGTCCCTAGGGGCGTGATTCTAACTGTGATTGGATGTGGCTACTGGTGTAAGAACAGAGATCAACGGTCCTACATAGCAGAACAGTATGATCTCCATTCTTACACAGGGGAGAATGACAGGCGGCTTTGTTTACATCAGCCGCCTGCCTTTCTCCCGGTGTAACGGACAATCGCGTGTGCCCGGCAGACATCGGGTCCGCCATGGACATGCGTGGGGGGGGTCCGTGACCGAGCGGGAGCGCGCCTCCGGCGGCGCGCGCTCGCTTCCCCAGAGCCTCAGAGGCTAGCGACGTAGCCCTATGTCGCTTTGCCTGGGAAGGGTTGACCGCCGCAGTAAATAGTCATGCGGCAGTCGGCAAGCTGTTAATAAAATCATATACATTACACCATTGGTGTCTCTGTATTGTGTGCCAGTAGGAATGTTCTCTGCATACCAAGATATCATTCCAATATCAGCTATTATGGAGTCACAATTTGGGGCCCAGTAGAGCCCCCTTCACAAGGTAATGGTGACTTGTGTCATTTGAATTTTTCAATAATTGGCAGTAAAGGCAAACGGGTATATCCATCTCCTTACTTCTATTGGAGGAGAATGCGCACAGACCTTTTAGTGAACATTTCTCCCTTACTAATACAAAAAATAATCTTTTGTCCAGTATATTTATTGTATATATATATATATATATATATATATATATATATATATACAGTATATATTTACAGACCACAGACCAGCGAGTGAGTGGTTAATCTCTTCGGAAGAAACATAGGTCAAGCTGACGCAAAACGGTGACCTGCAGCCCAAGTTCAGGATACATGTTTAGAGAAACAACACTAAACAATGGACAAGAAAAAGCGGAAGGAATAAATCAAACAAGCCATTCATTGTTACAAGGCAGATGTTCAAAAAAAAAACCTGGCATCAGCATTTCCCACACCTTCCTGTAGATGGCAGCACCATGAGGATTAAGCTATTATATAGGGTAGGAGCACAATTTTGGTAAAATGGAAACTGGTGGCATTGTATGAGCAAAAACAATATTAACAATATAAATAATAGGTTGATAAATGCTAACATTGTTATGTAACATTGACTTCAGTTTGAAATAACTGTGACTTTCAATAGGCATTTATTAAATCTGAACTCCAGCCTTCCCTTCATTCTTTCAGTCTTGTGAAATGACCATTTTCAGAAGGAAAACTGTCGTTAGATAAAATTGGGTGTGGAGTTAAAATATTTCATCCATCTTAGTGAATTGGGCTTGATGGATTCCCTTACAGTGTGAGTGGATCTCATTATAATGAATGATCCCCCTGGAATTTCATGTCTTCTCAATGCTGCAGATGTTCTTCTCTCATTCTGCTGTAGGGAGGGCGATGCGGTCAGATCCCTCCAAAAGTATGTTCTGGAAGAAAGATTTATGGAGGGTGTGACAAGAACAATGTGTTCTGAGTCTATAGAGAACACATAACCCCCGATCATCGAAATCTCATATTTCCTATATGTTACATAGGCTATTATTATTTTTGGTCAATACATTTTTATTAAAGTTTGGCAAGTAACATAAAAAAAGAAAACAGTATGTCAACATGTATGGTACATAACATAGGGAGTAAGATAATCGACAGAAAGTAAGATAATCAATATGGCTAATGCAGCGCAGTCCAGGGTTTCCGCACTCTATCAAAGATATGACACCTTGACGAGTTGATGGCTAGGAGTCGTTCGTATGTTACATAGTTACATAGTTACATAGTAGATGAGGTTGACTAAAGACAATAGTCCATCCAGTTCAACCTGTGTAGGTGTGTGTGGCCATAATCATCCCACATAGCCCTGAATGTTCTGATCCTTGAGATGTACTTCTAAGAGTCTTTTGAAAGCCACCATACTTCCCGCAGAAACCACCTCTTGTGGTAGACAATTCCACAATCTTGTAGCCCTAACAGTAAAGAACCCCCCTCGTTGCCTGAGGTTAAAACGCTTCTCCTCCAGACGCATTGTATGCCCTCGAGTCCTCATGCAATCCTTCTGACTGAATAGCTTTTTTTCTATGCTGAGATCACCATTGAGATATTTATAAATTGCTATCATGTCCCCTCTCAGGCGTCTCTTCTCCAGGGAGAATAAATCAAGCGATTGCAGACGCTCTTTATAATTATTAAGTAATTGTGAAGTTAGTGTGGATGGTATTGACAGTATCGGATTTATTCGATGTATCTATTGAGTTCCATTTTTTGATGGTATTTCGTGCTGCTAGCAAGATATACGTGACTATGGGTCTCATAGGATGTGGGAAGTGGTCAATTCCTAGGCTGAGGGTGGCTAGGTCTGGGGTGGGGATAGTGACTATGCCTGTAACCTTAGAGATTAGATGGAAAGTTTGTCTCCAGAAGCTTGTAATATTCGAGCACTCCCATAAATAAATATTACCTATCTGCCCGCATTGGCACCAGCAGTCAGGGGAGTTCCTTGGACTAAATTTGGCTAATCTGTATGGCGTGTAGTGCCATCTGTGCAGGGTTTTCTTTTTTTTTATAAATCCAAAGTTTATTTATTAACCACTTGCCGACCGCCGCACAACTATTTACTGCGGCAGTCAGCCCCGTACAGGCAAAGTGACTATGTCGCTAGCCTGTGAGCCTCTAGGGGCGAGCGCGTGCCGCCGGAAGCGGGCTCCCGCCCCCCGCTCGTTCCCTAAGAAGTCCACGCGTGTGACCGGCGGACCCGATGTCCGCCGGCCACTCGCGATCTTCCCGTAGAGAGGGAGAAAGGCAGGCGGCTGATGTAAACGAAGCCGCCTGTCATTCTCCCTGATGTAAGAACAGAGATCATACGATCCTGCTATGTAGGATCGTATGTCTCTGTGCTTACATCACTAGCCACACCCCTTTACAGTTAGAAGCACGCCCCTAGGGATACACTTAATCCCTGCATCACCAATAAAGTTAACCCCTTCCCTGCCAGTGTCATTTTTACAGTAACAGTGCATATGTATAGCACTGATTACCAGACGTGGGGGACTCGAGTCACATGACTTGACTTAAGTCAGACTTAAGTCACCAGTTTGAGGACTTGAGACTTGCTTGACTAAAATGAATAAAAGACTCGACTTGACTTTGACTTGGTATTCATGACTTGAGACTTGACTTTGACTTGAGACATATGACTCGAAATGACTTTACTTTTTTAAGTTATTAAATATTTGCATTTTCTCAAGATGTGTAAAAGCAAAATTAATGTGCCTGTTATGTTTCTGACACCACAGTCACTTAAAACACCTCAGTGTGTTCTGATTTTTAGGACACTGACTGTTTAACAATGGAAATACTTAACATGTTTTTAGTGACTGTGGTGTTGAAACATGACCGGACGAAGGACTTTGAGCTGTTTGGGCATTCAAAGTGTTTCTTTAATATGCCAAGAAAAAAGCACTAAGCAGTTTTGTTAATGTTGAAAATAAAACAAAACCTTTCCTGACCACTGACTTTTAACCGATTTAACGGTGAAAATTGGGGTAGATCAGTAATTTTACTTGATTTGTGACTTTACCAAAATAAATGACTTGACTTGCTTGACTTCTAGCAGTGACTCGACTTGACTTGCTTGCTTTTCGCCACAGTAACTTGGGCCTTGCTTGAGACTTGAAGGTTAAGACTTGAGACTTGCTTGTGACTTGCACATGTGTGACTTACTCCCATGTCTGCTGATTACTGTTGTAATGTCACTGGTACCCCCAAAAGTGTCAAATGTCAGTCAAGGGTCCGATCTGTCCGCCGCAATGTCGCAGTCCCGCAAAAAAAATCGCAGATCGCCGCCATTACTTGTTAAATAATAAAAAGCACCAAAAATGACAGAAATCTTTCCCTTAGTTAGTAAACGCAATAACTTTTGTGCAAACCAATCAAAATATGCTTATTGCAATTTTTTTTACCAAACATATGTAGCAGAAAACAAATTGTCCTAAAATGTTAAAAAATTTAGATTTTTACATTTTTTGGGGGGGGAATTTCATATAAAAAAAGTGGGAAAATATTGTTATTTTTGCAAAATTGTCGCTCTTTTTTTGTTTATAGCGCGTGGTCAAAAAATCGCACAGGTGATCAAATACCACCAAAAGAAAGCTCTGTTTGTGGGAAAAAAAGGACGTCAAATTCGTTTAGGTACAGCGTCGCACGACCGCGCAATTGTCCGTTAAAGTCACGCAGTGCCGAATCGCAAAATACCCCCTGGTCTTTTAGCAGCCAAATCCTCCTGGGCTTAAGTGGTTAAAAAAAAAAACACCAAAAATTACAGAAATCTTTCCCTTAGTTAGTAAACGCAATAACTTTTGCGCAAACCAATCAAAATACGCTTATTGCAATTTTTTTTACCAAACATATGTAGCAGAAAACAAATTGGCCTAAAATGTTAAAAAATTTTGATTTTTACATTTTTTTGGGGGAATTTCATATAAAAAAAGTGGGGAAAATATTGTTATTTTTTCAAAATTGTCGCTCTTTTTTTGTTTATAGCGCAAAAAGTAAAAATCGCAGAGGTGATCAAATACCACCAAAAGAAAGCTCTGTTTGTGGGGGAAAAAAGGATGTCAATTTCATTTGGGTACAGCATCGTACGACCGCGCAGTTGTCCGTTAAAGTCACGCAGTAAAAAAACGCAAAAAAACCCCTGGTCTTTTAGCAGCCAAATCCTCCGGGGCTTAAGTGGTTAAAGTCACGTAGTGCCGAATCGCAAAATAGGGCCTGGTCAGGAAAGGGGAAAAATCTTCCGGGGCTTAAGTGGTTAAAAACCAAAAAGACAAAGATAGGAACATACAGCAAATAGTTCAGGAATACATTGTACTGTATTGGTAACCACCACATGTTCACACACATGAAAAAACATCAACAAATATACAGAGCAATAAAACTAATTTAGAAAATCTAACTTTCCACATCAGCTAATATCGGCATAAGACATCTGGGTCAAGGGTCAAGACCACTAGTGGCCTACAACAGCTCATGGAATGAATTAACCAACTGTATATATCCTCTACTGCGATAGAGTATAATGTAGTAGAGTAGGAAATGAAAAACTGCATAAAAAAACAAGAGATAAGAGAAAGAAAAGAAAAGGAAGGAAGAAGAGGAAAGAAAACCAGGTGAGGACCTCAAAAAACGGGCCAATGACAGCTACCAAAGTTAAACTTGCATTATCCTGCTCATCACCAGTTGTGATGGAGCCAATCCCGATGGTCAAGCCAACCCTGCCAAACCGTATAGAATTTTCGTGCAGCATTACGGTGACGGTAGGCCAGTTGTTCTCTCAACAAGATAGATTTAACTTGAGTTATCCATTGTGCGACTGTAGGAACAGAGGGACTCATCCAAGTGCAGGATTTTCAGTGATATTTCCCAATGGTTGTTACAGTGTGACAATTTGTTGGTGGACTGTATTGCCTCTTGCCATTGTTTCATAGAGTATGAGGTTCCTAATTCACTCTCCCATCTATGCACGGGTGTGGTTTTTGTGAGGGAGGTCTTTATCCTGTAGGAGGGGCTATTATTATTTTCAATATTTTTTAACCACTTAAGCCCCGGAAGATTTTACCCCCTTCCTGACCAGGGGGTATTTTGCGATTCGGCACTGCGTGACTTTAATGGACAATTGCGCGGTCTTGCAACGCTGTACCCAAATGAAATTGACGTCCTTTTTTTCCCACAAACAGAGCTTTCTTTTGGCGGTATTTGATCACCAGTGCGATTTTTTGATCATGCGCTATTAACAAAAAAAGAGCGACAATTTTGCAAAAATAACAATATTTTTCACATTTTTTTATATGAAATTCCTCCAAAAAAAAAGTAAAAATCAAAATTTTTTAACATTTTAGGCCAATTTGTTTTCTGCTACATATGTTTGGTAAAAAAAATCCTAATAAGCGTATTTTTATTGGTTTGCGTAAAAGTTATTGCGTTTACTAACTAAGGGAAAGATTTTTGTCATTTTTATTGTTTTTTTTTTAACGAGTAATGGAGGAAATCTGCGATTTTTTTTGCGGGACTGCGACATTGCGGCGGACAGATCGGACCCTTGACTGACATTTTTGACACTTTTGGGGGTACCAGTGACATTACTACAGTAATCAGTGCTATACATATGCACTGTTACTGTAAAAATTAGACTGGCAGGGAAGGGGTTAACTTTATTGGAGAAGGAGGGGTTAAGTGTGTCCCTAGGGGTGTGCTTCTTACTGTGTAGGGATGTGGCTTTTCATGTAACAGCAGAGATCTACGATCCTACATAGCAGGACTGTATGATCTCTGCTGTTACACAAGGGAGAATGACAGGCGGCTTTGTTTACATTAGCCGCCTGCCTTTCTCCCTCTGTAACTGACGATCGCGAGTGACCGGCGGACATCGGGTCCGCCGGTCACACGCGCAGGGATCCCAGTGAGTGAGCGGGGGCGGGAGCACGCCTCCGGTGGCGCGCGCTCGCCCCCTATTGGCTTGCAGGCGAGTGACGTACGGGTACGTCACTTTGCCTGCACGGGGCTGACCGCCGCAGTATATGGACTTGCGGCGGTCGGCAAGCGGTTAAATCTGTGGGGCTTATTACAATAATACTTGGTGATTCCTTGCTCTCCCCCTCCCTGTCGGAGAGAGTAGAATTGCACTTTAATTTAGAAACAATGGAAGCCAAAGGCAGCCAAGTAACTGGCATTGTCAGATGCAGGTTCGCAATGCCAACTCCCGTATTTCTGGATCATCACTTGATTCTTCATTTCTCGTTCAATATGTTTATTGCAGTTTTGTAGATTTCATGAACAGTACAGATACAAAAATCAAGTAAACAACCATATCCAAGAATGGCAAACTACGGGAATAAAGTCACTTGGCAGCAGTAATAAGATACCCGCTGTCAAAGCATAACAATTCACAACAAGAGGGAAAAGATAATATCACATCAACATTGCTGCTAGCATGATGGGCATTCATAATTAAAAAGCTACCAGATCATCTAAATTAGAAGAGACCACAGGTCAACTCTTTATTTCAACAAATTATCAAGCACAAATCTAAAGAACTGTGTACATGGGGTAAACACTGGTAATTTAGGAGGTAAGGCCAGGTATATACACTTTATTAGGTACACCTGTTTAATTGCTTGGTAACACAAATTGCTAACCAGCCAATCACTTAGCAGCAGGGCCGGGACAAAGGGTGGGCAGGAGGGTCAGTTGCCCGTGGCGCAATGGTTTATTGCCAGGATGGGGGGCACCTTGACCCTAAACTTAAGGGAAGGGGGGTGCAGTTTGGCACTCTTGCCCTGACACTGGATGACCTTGTCCTGGAACCAGGGGAGGACTGGCAATGGGGGTAGGGTGGCAATTGCCCCCCGGGCCACGCTGAAAAGTGGTAAAAACTAGTAAAAAGGTAGTAAACTCGGGGCTGGATTAATGTAGGGGCCAGACACACTGTATACAGCTGTCAGTCCAAAACCAGATGGGCACGGATTGTGAGCTGATTCCATGGTTCAATGGGCCACTTGACTGGATTTGCCCCCCAGGCCTAAGGCTGCCAGCCCTCCCCTGCCTGGAACTGTTTAAGTGACTTTGAAGGTGGCATGGTTGTTGGTGCCAGACGGGCTGGTCTGAATATTTCAAAAACTGCTGATCTATTGGGATTTTCACACACAACCATCTCTATGGTTTACAGAGAATGGTCCGATAAAGAGAAAATATCCAGTGAGCGGCAGTTGTGTGGAGGAAAATGCCTTGTTGATGTCAGAGGAGAATGGGCAGACTGGTTTGAGATGATAGAAAATCTAAAGTAACTAAAATTCCCCACTCGTTACAACGAAGGTATTCAAAATAACATCTCTGAACGCAAAACACATCGAACCTTGAAGCAGATGGGTTACAACAGCAGAAGACCACACCGGATACCACTCCTGTCAGATAAAAACAGGAAAATGAGGCTACAATTCACACAGGCTCAGCAAAATTAGACAATAGAAGATTGGAAAAACGTTGCCTGGTCTGATGAGTCTCCATTTCAGCTGCGACATTCAGATGGTAGGGTCAGACTTTGGTAGAAAAAACATGAAAGCATGGATCCATCCTGCCTTGTATTAATAGTTCAGGCTGGTGATGGAGGTGTAACGGTGTGGGGGATATTTTCTTGGCACACTTTGGGCCCCTTAGGCTGGCCATACACTATACAATTTTCTTATTCAATTTCCTTTAGATTTACCTTAAACTATGTAGTGCAAGGGTTTGACCCTATATTACATGGTTTTGGTAAATCTAAAGGAAAGTTGAACAAGAAAATTGTATAGTGTATGGCCAGCCTTAGTACCAACTGAGCATTGTTTATACACCAGAGTATTGTAGCTGACCATGTCCATCCCTCAAGGACTACAGTGTACTTATCTTCTGCTACTTCCTGGCAGGATAATGCACCATATCACAAAGCTCAAATCATCTCACCACGGGTTTCTTGAACCAATGAGGTCACTGTACTCCAATGGCCTCCACAGTCACCAGATCTAAATCCAATAGAGCATCTTTGGGATGTGGTGGAACGGGAAATTGGCAGCCGACAAATCTGCAGCAACTGCGTGATGCTATCATGTCACTATGGACCAAAATCTCTGAGGAATGTTTCCAGCACCTTGTTGAATCTTTGCCATTAAGAATTAAGGCAGTTCTGAAGGCAAAAGGGGGTCCAACCCGGTACTAGCAAGGTGTACCCAGTAAAGTGGCCGGTAAGTGTACAAGATGCCTAAAACTTCTCACAACCAAGTTCAGCAAGGGTTGAAGTTGATGTTTGTTTACAGGGTTGTTCTTAAGTTGAAGGCTACAGTTACTATGTCACATATCTGGTCAGAGGCCAGAGTGCTGAAAGGGCTCCTCTTGCGGTTAAGTGCAGAACACCCCTGGAGGTGGTACTGAGAATGCACTGCCCAAAGAAGCATGGGTTGGCAGTTGTTATCGTCCGCCAGAGATGTATAGTAACTAAGTAGAACTACTTCACTACTGTACTTAAGTACCGAAAGGCGGTATCTGTACTTTCCTGGAGTAGAATTTTTTTCTCCTACTTCCACTTTTACTTCACTACATTTTTTCGATGATTTCGATACTTCTACTCCGATATTTTTTTTTGTGCTGCATAGTTACTCGTTACTATTATAAAAATGACCACTGCCAGAACAGTAGATGGCAGGTTTCATGAAGCTCAAAACATGTGTATTATCAGCGCATACGAAAATAAATGCTACTGTATGTATAAATAAAAGCTGAATTTGAAATAATAAAAAACAGTATGATGTTCAAACTTTTGACTTCTTTCTTTAATAACTACATAACACAGTACTTGTACTTTTACTTTCAGTACTTGAGTAGCAAAATTTAAAAAAAAAAAACTACTTGCAATACTTAAGTACAAAAAATGTTGAATACTTTAGTACTTCTACTCAAGTCACTTTTTGATCGAGCACTTCCACTTCTACTCAAGTCACTTTTTGATCGAGCACTTGTACTTTTACTCAAGTATGGGTTTCGAGTACTTTATACAACTCTGTCATCCGCAGAGCTGATCACCAGATGGTAGCAGGAATAGGCAGGATGCTTTGAAGGGCTGGTGTCCTTAGCGTGTTTGGCAGCATGGCAAGCAGGAAGCAGAACTGGAACAAGCTGGGGTCATACACGGGTAAGCTGGTAATAGCAGAGTTGGTGAGCCAAGCCGAGGTCAAACACAGTGGATCAAGCAGAAGCAAGTCAGAAGTTCAAGCCAAGGGTCAGAGCCAGGAATCGAGGTGAATCAGGTCAAAGGCAGTCCGGGTCGGTAACAGGAGGTCCAAAATCAGAATACACAAGGCACAGGAAACACAGGGGGCTGACGATCATCCAGTACAAGTGGTTGCTGCTGCTGGCTTCAAATAGGCCACTGGCACAAATAAATTAATTACCGTTCTCATCTGTGTGCACCCGTGCATTAGCATTCGCAAATTTCTGTTCGCCAATGTGCGATTCTGATGGCTATTGACAGATATTCCAGTTCTTCTGTAGATTGTTCTCTGACATACTGCAAGGAAGACACATGGCATCCAGAAGAAGACCCAAGCCATGTGTCTTGGACCCCAGTGTCTAGCTGTGTCCTTGCTGCTAAGCAGTCACTGATATGGCCTTCTGTGTATATAGACAGGTATTGCTGGGCTTTCTTGTTAGAAAGTCCAGACTGTGTTTCCTTCCTTTCTTTTCCTTACTCCCCTGTCTCTCTCTCTTTCTTTTTCTGTATCATTGCTGCTAGACAGTCACTGCCATAGACTTCTCTGTATATAGACAGGTATTGCTGGGCTTTCTTGTTAGAAAGCCTAGAATGTGTTTCCTTCCTCTTATTTTTTTAATTCTCCTGTCTCTCTTTTTCTGTGTCCTGCCTGCTAGACAGTCACTGCCATAGACTTCTCTGTATGTAGACAGGTATTGCTGGGCTTTCTTGTAAGAAAAAAATGAATAAAAAATATATACACCAAGTCTTGAGTCTATGGTGTCTCTGTTGACTAGACACACTCCGTCTGGAGGCTGATCAATATTCTTCAGATCGCCTTCACTAAATCGTGGGGAGCCACCGCAGCCAAATAGCAATGACAGAAACAAGGAAGATGGGGGCTATAGAACAGCTCCCTAGAACGGCTGCATTGAGGGATGCTCACACCAACTATGTAAATTTAGAAAATAATCTTTATTGAAGAGCAAACAGACACAATGTCTAAAAATCCCCGATAGGGGGAACAGTATACAAAATATATGAAGGATTCAATTGTGAAAGATAACCGACAAACACAACAATCAATTATGTTGATTGTTGTGTTTGTCGGTTATCTTTCACAATTGAATCCTTCATATATTTTGTATACTGTTCCCCCTATCGGGGATTTTTAGACATTGTGTCTGTTTGCTCTTCAATAAAGATTATTTTCTAAATTTACATAGTTGGTGTGAGCATCCCTCAATGCAGCCGTTCTAGGGAGCTGTTCTATAGCCCCCATCTTCCTTGTTTCTGTCATTTCTTGTAAGAAAGCCCAGAATGTGTTTCCTTCCTCTTATTTTCTCATTCTCCTGTCTCTCTTTTTCTGTGTCCTTGCTGCTAGATGGTCACTGCCATAGACTTCTCTGTATGTAGACAGGTATTGCTGGGCTTTCTTGTTAGAAAGCCTAGAATGTGTTTCCTTCCTCTTATTTTCTCATTCTCCTGTCTCTCTTTTTCTGTGTCCTTGCTGCTAGATGGTCACTGCCATAGACTTCTCTGTATGTAGACAGGCATTGATGGGCTTTCTTGTTAGAAAGCCTAGAATGTGTTTCCTTCCTCTTATTTTCTCATTCTCCTGTCTCTCTTTTTCTGTGTCCTTGCTGCTAGATGGTCACTGCCATAGACTTCTCTGTATGTAGACAGGTATTGCTGGGCTTTCTTGTTGGAAAGCCTAGAATGTGTTTCCTTCCTCTTATTTTCTCATTCTCCTGTCTCTCTTTTTCTGTGTCCTTGCTGCTAGATGGTCAGCAGGTATTGTAGACAGGTATTGCTGGGCTTTCTTTTTAGAAAGCCCAGAATTAGTTTCCTTCCTCTATTTTCCGCCCCTGTCTCTGTTTCTTACTTTATTGATTCTTTATTCCACCAATATATCAAGCATAAATGTAAAGAACAGTGCGGACTGGGGAAAGGCTGCTCATTTAGGAGGTAAGACAAGGAATTTCCAAGATACCTATAACATCTTACAGCCAAGTTTAGCAAAGGTGGAAGTTGATGTTTGTATACAACAGGGGACTGCAAACTTTATGAACAAAGGGCCAGTTTACTATCCTTAAGACTTTGGGGGACTGTGGCCATTAGGAGTAGAAATTGTCCTGGAGTCAGCGGGAGTAAGCAGTGCCTCTTTAGTATTTAGGGGAGGAATCTTCCTCTCTGCTCCTCTCAAGACCTCCTACTCTCAAGCTCCCTTGTCTCCTCCTCTCATGCTCGTCTGCAGGATTTCTCCAGGGCCTCTCCCATCCTCTGGAATGCTCTACCTCAACCCGTACGGCTATCTCCTACTCTAGCTGATTTCAGGCGATCCCTGAAAACGAATTTCTTCAGGGAAGCCTATCACACCACCAACTAATCTTCCATCAGCTTATTCCTTACTCTTACCTCTTGTAACACCTGCCCCACCCCATTCGATTGTAAGCTCTTCTGAGCAGGGCCCTCTAAATCCTCTTGTATTTTATTGTATTGTATATGTACTGTCTCCCTCTAATATTGTAAAGCACTGCGTAAATTGCTGGCGCTATAGAAATTCTTAATAATAATAATAATAGTACCCCATGGTTGTTGTCAGAGGGAGGAATAGTGCACCATTCTTCGTGTTAGTGGGAGGATCAGTGCAGCATTGTTGTGTCGGCGCAAGGAACAGTACACTATCGTTAGTGTCAGTGGGTGAAATAGCCAACCATCGTTGGTGTCAGTGGGAGGAATAGTGTCCCATCCTTGGTGTCAGTGGGAGGAATAGTGTCCCATCCTTGGTGTCAGTGGGAGGAATAGTGTCCCATCCTTGGTGTCAGTGGGAGGAATAGTGTCCCATCCTTGGTGTCAGTGGGAGGAATAGTGTCCCATCCTTGGTGTCAGTGGGAGGAATAGTGCCCTGTTGTTGATGTCAGTAACAGGATTTATGCCCCATTGTTGGTGTCTGTAGAAGGAATAATGTCTTGCATCAGTGGGATGAAAAGTGCCCCAAGGGCCAGGTAAAGGCAAACAAAGG
>NC_138771.1:615440995-615643495 GCF_965119305.1 Pelophylax lessonae | reverse complement strand
TGCCCTTTTTCTGCCCCAGACCTATTTTCAAACTTTTGTTAAAAATTGGGCCTGGGTGGCTGAGCACCGCTATAGGGAACATGTACCAAGATATAGGTCTTTAATGTGGTTTAAATGGTAACATTAAAATTCACAAATCCTTCAAATACCGTGCTTTTGGAGTCGCCCAAAACCTGCATGTGAAGTTGTGGAGCAGTACGATGTAATTCTTTAAAAGTGACATTGCCTTTTTACAAACAGTGGTTTGGGATCTGTCATTTAGCATTGGTAGCACCACCAATAAATGACAGATCCTTTACCTGCTTCTGTTTATGAAGAGGGGCTTGGGATCCTCCTGGGTAACATCATTGCCCAAATATGGTCATAACCATATTTAGTCAATGACATCACCCAGAATCCCCAGCCTATGTGTTTACATACAGAAGTCGGCTGTGGATCTGTCGTTTGTGATTGGAGTAGCAGTGGGCAAACATTTGTCAGGCGCAGCTGGTGGTCATGTTAGAAGGTCATCAGGTTTAACAATGGATCTACATTGCTGGATGACATGATTGAAGTTGCATTTACATCAGAGGATAAGATTTATTTATTTAATAAAGGACATTTTTATGGTGTGAGTGTTTTTTTTTTAACTTATTCACATTTTTTGTGAATGGGTAACAAGAGGAAATATACCCTATACTCAGGGCTTTTAGCAGGATGGCAAAAAGTGCTGAAGTGTGGTAGATGGTCTGTTGATGTTAGCTGGCTGGGGGATCTATTGTTGCTGGGGGAGTCCCCCCCCCCGCACGGGACAGACAACCTCCTTATCTTAGGAATCAGATGTCCTGCCAGTGATTACTTTGATCTTCCCTCCTTCTCCCTCCCGTGTCTGAGCCGGGGAGTGCTGGATGGCTGAGCCGCTGTGGGTGAGCCCTCCCTGGAGACAGTGGTGGCTGGTTGGTCAGTCTGTGGTTCCAGTGCTTCTCCTCTGGCCATTCGTCTCCTCCCTCCTCCTCGTCCTTGGCCAATAAGATCGCTTCTCCTTTCGGGAAAGGGGTCTCACGACCCAATTCCTGATTCGCTGGGAGGAGAATCAGTGTGACAATGGCGAATATTCATTCACTATTGTCACACAACTGGGTGGGTTAAGGGTGCTGTGCTTTGCATCCCGAGCCCATCCTTTTTTTAAGCCTATTAGAGCCTCCAAAAAAAATCCCCCATTGGAAACCATGCATCCGGCACCCTGTATGTAGACTTGGATGCATGGATGGGCCCCTAATGGATGGGCCGCCACTGTTGCTGGGGTGGATCTGTTGATGGGGGTATGTTGTTGCAGGGGTGGATCTATTGTTCTGGGTGGTTGTTTTGTTTCAGGGGTGAATCTATTGTTGCTGGCTACAGGGGATCTATGTTACCGCTTTCTTGTTATTAACCACTTGCCGACTGCCTAACGCCGATCTACGTCGGCAGTCAGCCCCTCACAGGCAAAGTGACGTAGGGCTACGTCACTAGCTTGTGAGGGTCTAGGGAGCGAGCGCGCGCCCCCGGAGGCGCGCTCCCGCTCCCGCGTGGTCACGGACCCCCCCCGCGCGTGTGACCAGCGGACCCGATGTCCGCCGGTTACTCGGCGATCGGCGGGGGAGAGGGAGAATGTCAGGCAGCTTGTGTAAACAAGCTGCCTGTCATTCTCCTCGCTGTAAAGACACTGATAAAACGGATCTAGTATGTAGATCCGTTGATCAGTGTCCTTACAGCTCAAGCCACAGCCAATCACAGTAGAAAGCACGCCCCTAGGGATACACACAGCCCCTCCCTTCCAAATAAAGTTAACCCCTTCACAACCAGTGTATTTTTACAGTAACAGTGCATATGTATAGCACTGATTACTGTAGAAATGTCACTGGTAACCCCAAAAGTGTCACAAATGTCAGTCAAGGGTCCGATCTGTCCGCCCCAATGTCGCAGTACCGCAAAAAAAATCGCAGATCGCCGCCATTACGCGTTAAAAAAAAAAAACAACAAAAATGACAAAAATCTTTCCCTTTGTTAGTAAACGCGATAACTTTTGCGCAAACCAATCAAAATACGCTTTTTGCGATTTTTTTTTACCAAACATATGTAGCATAAAACAAATTGGCCGAAAATTTTAAAAAATTTTGATTTTTACTTTTTTTTTGGGGGGAATTTCATAAAAAAAATGTGAAAAATATTGTTATTTTTGCAAAATTGACGCTCTTTTTTTGTTTATAGCGCGTGATCAAAAAATCGCACAGGTGATCAAATACCACCAAAAGAAAGCTCTGTTTGTGGGAAAAAAAGGACGTCAAATTCGTTTAGGTACAGCGTCGCACGACCGCGCAATTTTCCGTTAAAGTCACGCAGTGCCGAATCGCAAAATACCCCCTGGTCAGGAAGGAGGTAAAATCTTCCGGGGCTTAAGTGGTTAACAAATTCAAAGCAAATTACTTAGCACCACAAAATTATATATGTATAATTAAAGGCAAAACTTTTGTTTTAGTGTTGGATAGAGTGCAGAAGGATTAGAACACCTGTCG
The DNA here is from genome assembly GCF_965119305.1 of Pelophylax lessonae. Lineage (NCBI taxonomy): Eukaryota > Metazoa > Chordata > Amphibia > Anura > Ranidae > Pelophylax > Pelophylax lessonae. Next base: position 615,640,961 of record NC_138771.1, on the reverse strand, counting down.
AGTTTTTTTTTTTTTTGTTGTCTGTGCCCCCCTTAGGGCGATTCACCCTCTCTATTTGTCCTGTTAACCATTATCATTGAAAGTGAAAGTTAAAGCGGAGTTCCACCCTGGGAATACTTTTTTTAATAAAAATACCCCCGGGACAGTCAGGGCTAGTGCATTCCACAATGGCTAGCCTCTGATCTGTCCCGGGTTGCACTTACCTTTTAGAAGAAATACTTACCTTGAAAAAGTATTGTCCAGCGCTGCCATCTCAGGTGTGGGCAGCTTGAAGCCAGCGCGATCTTCTTCTGTGTCCTCTTCCGTACTCTTCGGTCCCACGATGCACTGCACCGGCCCCGCCGTCACTTCCGGTGCCGCAGCGTCATCCCTGCACAGCTTCTGGGCATGCCCGGAAGCTGTTTAGCAAGGTATGACAGCGCCTGCACCGGAACTGACGTCGGGCCAATGCAGGCGCATTGATTCCTGGGAACGATGACGTTCAGCTCCCAGGAATCATTGCAAAGCCAGGAAGTGACGAATCGCCGTGGCCGCCGAGGGTAGGAAGAGGAAGTAAGGTAAGTATATTTTCTAAACCAGGTAAGTAAAAAAAAAAATAAAAAATTGCGATTATCCATTTGTTTTTCAGGTGACCCGGAGCGAGAAGATGGAAGTAAGTTTTATTTTAGGGTGGAACTCCGCTTTAAAGAAAATCCCAATCCCAAACCACTATAGTTTTCCTCTTTTCAGCTGGCTGAAACTTGACTCAAGCAGAGAAACACTCTAGAAAAAAACTGGAAAGAGAGTGCTAACTACAATGCGTTTAAACATGAGCCAAACCAGTGTTTACCTACCACAAAGATAGTGTTAATTATTGATTATACTGCATATAAATGAATTTAGAAATAGAATTGTGAGGAGGAGGATGGGTGTGGCAGGAGAAGTGTTTACAAAACCTTAACACCTTGATTATTTCATTGTAACTTATATTAAATCAATCGCATTCATTCACTCATACACTTCAAAGTGAACCCGTGCTTCGTCCATGCAAGCCAGAGCAACAGATTCACTTAAAGTGGCACTCCAGTTACTATTTTTTTTTGTTTTCTTTTTGCTGCCTTGTCCTTTGTTAAAAATAAATTCCAAGCTCTACTTGTACCCAGTGAGGGCGGAGGGGGAATAATAGTGGGAAAATAATTTACTCCTGGGATGTGTGTGCAAAAGAAGGGTTTGGCAGCTCTTTGTGCTGGGAAGAGTAATGGGGATTTAGGAGGGGGGGGGGATATTTGTTAGAAGGAGAAATGAGGGGATATGTGCTAGTAGGGGGGTTTGGGGGATTTGAGCCAGGTGGGTGGATAGGGGGAATGTTTTTGCTAGGAGGGGGGCTGGGGAATTTATGCTAAGAGGGGGGATTTTTGCTGGGGGGAAGGGGGTTATGGATTTGTGAAGGGATCAGGGGGGTGTTGTGCTGGGAGGGGGGATTTTAGCTGGGGGGTAGGGGGTTGTGGATTTGTGAAGGGATCGGGGGGTTGTGCTGGGAGGGGGGGTGGGGGGGAATTGGTGCACAGAAGAGGGATTGGAAGGATTTGTGCAGTAAGGGGGTATTTGGGGGGGGGGGTGCTAGAGGAGGTGGAATTTGGGTGGATATGTGCTGGGAGGGGGGATGGGGGGGGATTTGTGCTAAGAGGAGGGATTGGGGGAATTTGTGCTAGGATGATGGATTTGGGGGAATTTGTGCTAGGAGGAGGGATTGGGGGATTTGTGCTGGGAGGGGGTATTGGGGGGGGGGCAATTTGCTAGGAGGTATGATTGGGGGGTTTGTACTAAGAGGAAGGATTGGGGGATTTGTGGGGGTGTACTAGGGGGAAGGATTGGGGGATTTGTGCTAGGAGGAGGGATTGGAGGGATTTGTACTAAGAGGAAGGATTGGGTGGATTTGTGCTAGGAGGAGGGATTTAGGGGATTTGTGCTAGGAGGAGGGATTGGGGGGAATTTGTGCTAGGAGGAGGGATTGGGGGGATTTATGCTGGGAGGGGGTATTGGGGAGAGATGTGCTAGGTGGTGGGATTGGGGGGTTTGTGCTAAGAGGAAGGATTGGGGGGGATTTGTGCTAGGAGGAGCGATTGGAGGCATTTGTACTAAGAGGAAGGATTGGGGAGGATTTGTGCTAGGAGGAGGGATTGGGGGGATTTGTGCTAGGAGGGGGTATTGGGGAGAGATGTGCTAGGTGGTGGGATTGGGGGGTTTGTGCTAAGAGGAAGGATTGAGGGGATTTGTGGGGGTGTACTAGGAGGAAGGATTGTGGGGGGATTTGTGCTAGGAGGAGAGATTGGAGGCATTTGTACTAAGAGGAAGGATTGGGGGGGGGGGGGGGGTTGTGGGGGTATGGGGCAGAATTTGTGCTAGGAGGAGGGAATGGTGGATTTGTGCTCACAATGTACAGGCCACAGTGCCCATGTGGATGAGGATCAAGACCTCATTTACACAGAGAACTTTATTTATTAACTTTTTATATTTTAGATTTAGCAGGAATTTTGTACGTTATGTTATGTTTGTGTCCACTAATGATAATTTTTGTTTATTTGTTTGTGATAATATCATTTTGATATTTTCACAGGGGGTGGGGGGCCTGTCAGGTGGGCTATATGGGGCCCCGGAATTTCTAGCGGCAGCCCTGGCATCAGGTGATGACTGATTGCATGAGATGATGTCAGACTTTGGCTGCTGAGGGACACCCGCTGGTGGACACTGGAACTGCAGCCTATAGATCTGGGAGCCACAGTGCCACCAGCAGGTGAACCCTTTCCTGACAAAGCCATAGAGTGATCATGGAAAACACCACTTCTTCGTTTCACAGAACACTTATCATTGAACGGTTGACGATGATCCTTGAGGACATGTATGACAAATTTAACAACCCTGGCTAGATCACTTCCCACCTTCTCAAATTACTTCCTATTTTTTGGAACTGTCCTAGGCCATTGCCTTTTATGCTCTACATTTAGGGAGGAATATTTGTACACTGTGCATTTGTACCTTCTGTTCCTATACTGATTGTGTAATGTTTCTATTCTTTCTCTTATTTTTTTAAATTTCATTAAAATTTTTGTGAAAGAAAAAAAGCAAATAAAAGACTTGATAATTCCTAACAGGTATATAGCACCCTCCCAGGTAGGTGCTAGGTAACCTATAGGGGAGACCTTGTCTGCTTATTAGCAGGGTCCAATTGTTCAGCTAGGCTGTCATGTGTTCTCAGGTGTCACTGTTGAGTTGGGGAGTCTCCCCACTGTATCCAATGAGGGCTCTCATTGGACAGTGGAGGATACCTGACCAATAGCACACTAGGGCTTGTATCCATCCCAGATGGCAGATTCTGCCGCAATGCATCCTGGGAGGGGGTATATGTCTGTGGGGAGCACATGACAGGAGGTCTTTGGCGGGAAGCAGAGTCACAGGAGGGAGGTGACGGCTGTCTCTCCTCCTGTCAGCATGGAACGGGTGTCCTAGGCAGCTGGCCTAAGAGGACAGAGGGCTGAGCTGAGCTGCAGAGAGGGATCCAGTGTTCTGAGGACCAAGCAGAGCTGTGGGGGCCGGAGTTTCCAAGAAATCAGTTTCCTGAGTACTGGAAACTGCCCCGGGGTCTCCCTAGGATAGGGGAGCACTCCGGGGGGGTCAGAGGAATCCAGGAGCCATCTAGCCTCTGTAGAAGTTATAGAAAGGGGGTGCCAGTGTTTAGACCCTGAAGAGAAAGAGGGTGCCAGCGGTTGGGCTCTGAAGAGTTAAGAGTTGCAGTAGTGCTTATAAATAGCTACCTCGGCCAGGAAGGCTAAAGGGAGCAGTACGAAGGACTTTTGAGTCACAAGGAAGTGTCAGAAGTCAGTTTAAGTTCACAGACAGCAAGTCAGTGTTAACAAGCGCCACCGGGCATTGACCAGCATTCAACCAACGTCAAGTCAGCGTCAAGAGGCATTTTTCTCAGTGTCCCATTCTATGTGTATAGTTGAGCCAGAGGAGTATCCCACTTATTCCCTTCTCCCATCCAAGTTTCTAAAATAAATACAAAAACCAAAGATGATGAAAGGACTGTTTCATGTCTCAGTGCCCACACTTGGGGAACATGCTTAAATGTGCTGTTGTTGCTAGCGGTAACCCTGGCGGACCCATATCCAGCAAAATGGCTGGGAATCCTGCTACATTCAACACTTCAATGTACATAGTTGTTTGCAGGGCGGTACTGCCCAAAAATTATACATGACTGTGCATACCTCAAAGGTTAAGTTACAGCTTGTTTATGGAGTGGGAAATCAAACATATTTCAAATAATATCTTCATCAGGGATAAAGTGCTACCCTGTAATGTAAAAAAAACTGATAATTAATTGCGAAAACAGAAATGAAAGATTTTCCACTCCATAAACAATGTAACTGAACCTTTGAGATACAGTATGTGCAGTCATGTATGGTTTTTGGGCAGGTGTACCCTGCAAACAACTATGCACATTGAAATGTTGATATATACATTTTAGAAATTATCAAGTCCTTAAGATGTCTTTTTTTTAAACCATATAAAGTCCCATAAAGAGGAATGATGAGAAGCAACAATATGTTCAAGGGATGATGGCAACCTTTACCCAACACTAATTGAACTATCTTTATGCAATAAAATATTCTTTAGTTGTTATTTCTAAGCCCTGAATGTAATACATTAAAAATGTATTGGTGGCAAAAAGGCCCCTCATAGCCCCCTTTCTTTCCCCATACCTCTGCATTCCTCCTCCACGCCACACTACTTTCTCTCCAATGAAAACTTTATTTCCTGTCCTTCACCTTTGCTCTCTATGCTTTCTCTCCTTGCCTTTATGATCTTGATGTGAACATGGGCACACAAACCCACACACTCTATACATACCCTTGAATGATCTGCTCCTTTACATATACTCATCACTTATCTGAAATCTATCATGAACCCATCTTGGTGGTATAATGACTCTAAATCTAGAACTCCATGCATATGTGTTTGATGTTGACATATGTTGCCCTTGTAATGTGCTCCATGTACCCCTGTCTCCTTTTTCTATATTCAGTATTCTCTGTGACATGACAGTGCTAACTCTGCAACTGTGCTAGTATAAGCAGAACACACACAGGATTCTCAAGGTTACAGCTTGGGGGGCTCTGAAATATTGTGCCTGAGTGGAGAAGATTGGGATTTCGTTTTTCTGGGTTTTGTGTTAGGTACCTGTTAGGTAAAGTCCGAAGTGGAGTTTGAGTGCTGAGGATTCAGGCGAAAACGTAGTCAGGGATCAGGCAACAGATCGGGCAAAGCGGTATCCAAACGTAATCCAAAGAATGGTCAGGCAGGCAGAAGTCATACACAAGCTGGCGGTGAAGTACAGATTCGGCAGGCTGAAGAGAGGTCAAGAATTCAGGCAAAAGTTCATACACGAAAGTCTATCAAAGAGCAAGCAGCACACCCAGGAAGATATTCCAAACAAACGGGCATTGAGGAACAGGAAGTGCTGCTTTTTGAAGGCTGAGTACACATTGTTCACAGCTGGTTAAATTGTACATTGTTTGCAGCTGGCAGCAGGTGGAGCTAGTGAGTCCAAAAGTAAAGCATTGGCTGGAAAATCACTGCAAAAACTCCAGAGCTTCTTTGTGGCACAACAGATAAGGCTGCAAGCTACAGAACAGTTCAAGCAGGGGCGTAACTACAGGGGTTGCAGGGGTTGCAATCGCTACCGGGCCCCATGCTCCAGGGGGCCCGGTAGCAAACCAGTGGGTGAACTTCCAGGATCGCAAAGGTCACACTTGCAACCGGACCCTGGCATTGCACCACTGTGGGGAGGCCCCAAGATTGCAGGAAGGGGGCCCACTGCAGAACTTGTGAAAGAATCCTGCTGCGGGACCGTAATAAAAGGCCATGCAACGAGTGTAAAGAGCCCCAGGATTAGTGGGAAGAGCCCTGGGCTTGAAGGGAAGGGCCCCGGCCAGGGGTCTGGGGGGCCCTTCATGGTTTCTTGCATCAGGGCCCTGAAGGTTCTAGTTACGCCTCTGAGTTCAAGGACACCCAGGTACATGACATTTTGTAATCCTGGATCTGCGTGTGGAGTGGAGACTTCAAAGAGGTTTTGGGCGGGAAGAAGTCTCCAATCCTGTGTTCAGTCTTACCGGAGAGCTGCAGGTTGTTTGAGTGTGTAGGTGTGCACCCTCATCATAAGCAAGGGTACAGTTGTGTGCTCCATCCAGACCACTGTACTCTCATTAGGAAAGGTGATCTACTCAGGAGACAATACTCCGTGCTGGAGCGACACCTTACCCACAGGTCTGGGAGAGTCAAGATAGCCGAGCAAATCTGGAGAACTTAGAGAACTGAGGCGACTAGGTGACCCCAGGTGACTGAGGGAGTCTGTGAGTCTCTGTGGAGTAAGAGAGAGCCTGGAGTGCCAGGAGATTCCATATTAAGAGGTCAGAGAATGGGCCCATGCAGATAGAGGCTGTATCTAAAGCCAAAGGCCTGGGAAAGCTGGTTCTGAAGGATCCTGACAAGAGCAACAGAGCTGCTCAAGAGAAAGCCCAGTGGCTTGGCATTTTTGTTGCCTGTTTTGATAGTGAATATCCCCTGAGTGGGCAACTATTTTTGTGAACTTTACTTTCGTTTTGTTTAATAAAAGTGGCTGGGTAAGCCCTTAACTACAGTTCAGAGTGGTGTGGACTCACTGAAACACATCTACCACTGAGCTAAACAGCCCCCATATCACACCCTAATTTGTCATAAAACACTTTTCAATAAATTCGGTTAAACTAAGACTCGGTCCACACTACCGCGTCTTGTCAGGCGACTTGTCAGCCTGACAAGTCGCGGTCCCTCGCGGTCCATTGACTGCTACAGGACCCGTTCTAATAGGAGCGACACAAGTCGCTCCGACTTAGAAAAAGGGTCCTGTACTACTTCGGGGCGACCTCGGAGCGACTTGCATAGACATTCTTTATATGAAGTCCGTGCAAGTCGCGCCGAAGTCGCGGTGCACGGGACTTCGCAAGTCGCCCCCGAAGTAGTACAGAGTCGTGTCGCCATAGTGTGAACCAACTCTAAAAAACTTTATATTCCTTATTAAATGGGAAGGTGGGTTATACATATACATCATTTTTGTTACCAATGTCATTTTTGGTTTACTTATGTACTTTCAGCTCATGTTTTCCTGTTCTGGGGGCTCCATACTTTTAAACTGAAAAAGTCAGATGGAGTTCATTCTTCACATTAGAGACCTTTTCTGGGAGAGAGTTCCGTTGGCTACCACGTGTCTAGTTATTTGGTCGAAGAAACCATCATTCCAAATTTAGATACACTTTAGTAACTTATCATAGGATCTCAAGGTCATTTCCTAGAACAAGGAACATGAGATTACAAGGAAACTGTCAGCAGGTCCCACGGCCTGCACAATAAAATGAGCTTATCTCATAATACATTCTGCTTGGTAATCAAAATAAAGAACCTCCAGAGCTAGAATACAAAACAGTTAATTTGGAGATTAACTGTTTATTCATAACTGCATGTGTTCAATAGATACTATCTATCTATCTATCTATCTATCTATCTATCTATCTATCTATCTATCTATCTATCTATCTATCTATCTATCTATCTATCTATCTATCTATCTATCTATCTATCTATCTATCTATCTATCTATCTATCTATCTATCTATCTATCTATCTATCTATCTATCTATCTATCTATCTATCTATTCTATTTAATCTATCTAATCTATCTATCATCATTTTGCTTTCCTTGTTGTAGAGTACAATTGGGGACTGTTTGCAGGTAAGTAGTCTAAGTGACTACCTATAACGCTTGCTTTAAATAGTTACAATATATATTATTATGAGTGAATATAATAAAATTCATAAAATTGATATTAGTGACAAATATAATAATAAGTGCAGATAGTAAACCTTATTCCATATGACAGTTAAAAAATTATGAGTGTAAAAAGTCCAAGATTAAAAGTCCAATATATAATGCTGTATAAAGTGAGTCTTTAGTGCAAACAGTGCCAATTTCCAAACGAAAAGTGCAAGTGCTCAGCGTGACGTATGCTCAATCCTCTCAGTAGTAATCCATATAGCTATAATGTCACCGTAACAATGGTAAGATTCAATCACTTACCAGATGGCGAGGGTCATATGTGCCTTACAGCACCACGACCGATCGAGCTTGAATAGCCATCCAGGCTAGAATGGAATCTCCTTATGGCTTGCTTCAGGTGGATGAGATGGTGGGATCCCCCTCTCTCTCTTCTCCCCTCATGCCAAAAGTATATAAGGAAGGAGCTCCAGATAGTGTGATATCTTTTGATATAAGTTTATTCCCGTTAGGGTAAAAAGGAATAATTACAAAGCAATGTGCAAATATAAGCAAAAAAATGATAAAAAGCAGGGGTTTGACCCGAATGCAGCACTAATACGGCCGCTGTGTGACCCTGTGTGTCGGCGCAAGCCGATAGCGAGGAAGCAAGAGGGAGAACTTCCGGCTTGCGTTCCACCTATGTCACATGTCACTACGCTGTGCGTTCCAATCTTACGCGTTTCGTCACATCAGGTGACGTCTACGGAGATCAAGAACAATTGGGGACCAGTGGTTGTTAGACAATACTAGTCATATCCAGGAACCATGAAGCATCAGTAAAGCCAACACATGCTACAAGATGTGTTTCACCCATCATTGCTCACTCATAAGGCCATTAAGGTCCTCAGGCAGCTCCCCAGCAATTTTATATATTATATATAAAATTGCTATATATTTTTTATGGACACTTGTAAACATGTTGGTAGCAATGCAGAGGACAAATAACCTAACATATGGTGTAGTTATTGAAGAGATAATCCAGACTGGTGACGACATGTCTTTTGGGGCAATGAGTAGACAGTCAATGGTTGCTCCAGAATTTAGCAAAGAGACTTTAGTTGCTCCTGGGAACAAGGAGCATTGAGACAATGTGGAAACCATGCAGTATTTAAAAAGGAACCTGCTTGTGTAAGGATTCTTGGTGTGTATTTGAAATTAAACACTACTATCAATCGAGATTTATCAGGCCAGGCTATGTTCCTTCTCCTCATCCTAAGCAGATCTGGGGTGGTGATCCCTTGCCAGCTGAAGATGACAGGAGGGGATGTTGCTGATGTGTTACATTCTCTTCATTTTCTTCTTTGAAAGATGTCCATTTGCTCTCCACCGGAGAAGTTATTTGAGCAGTTGTGGACTGCTTACCTTGAATACTTCTGCCCATTCTCCACTATCCTTTTTTAGTGGTGATACCCACAGAACTGACATTCATTCCATTACATCATTCTCTAAGACCTTCAGGGCTGTAGTGAGTGAAAATCTCAGCAGATCCGAATTTTTTGAAATACTGCAACCAGCATGGTTTACTGGGCCACGGTCTCCCCTCTCCTGGGCTTTCAGCTAGCTGCAAATTTCTTAAACACTCGCAGTGCCTCGAAGCTCCCATAGTGCCCTTCAACCTCCCATAGTGGCCCACATTGCCCCACAGGGCCCCCCAATTGCCCTCAGCCTCCCACAGTGCCTATCAACCTGCTACAGTGCCCCCAAACCCCCCACAGTGCCCCCAAATTCCCATATTGCTCCACATGACCTCAAGAAACATTATCCACTAGAGTACAACCAAGTCTGCTGCAGAGTCCACTAACCCACTCCACAACCCCCATATTTCCCCACAGTGACACCCAGACCCATCCAGAGTCTTCTAGCATTTCAAAACATGTTCTGTATTCTCATACTTTTATTGTGTGAGTAGAAACTTTATTCTTTACTGTTGGGAGGTTTTGGAAAAATTTACCAGGCCCTGATCTCACAAAGTTTGTGAACCACTTGTCTAAAACACAAACTGTATATCACAAATCTTGTCCATTCTACTATCTGGATAACTGAACTTTTTCACCATGCCTACTTGCTCTATGTATTGAGTTGCAGCCGTGTGAGTCACTATTTGGGTATTTCCATGAGAAAGCAGATTTATATTATAAAGCATAAGCCACTAAGCACGTATAGTATGTTCCTGTTAATGGGGATTTATATTTCAATTGTTCATTTTTTGTAATGGAGTAAGGTATGAAAATGTTAGGTTCTGTTAGACGTTAAATAGGACATGTCAGCTCAAGTATAAGATTTCCATACAGCAATAAAAGAACCATTTCACCAAACTGTGAAATATGTTGATTGACCATCTCTCCTCAATCCTTAGAAGCCTATCTAACAATATCCAAATACAATGTATGCGTGAAGTGTATATATATATATAAAATGGCGTTAAGCCCAAAACCAAAAAACATATTGCAGAGTTCCAAATAAAACTAAATACCAGTATGTGCATTTTTTTTATTACTTTTTATTCATTTTTATTAATTTTTTTTTAATTACTTGTATGTTAAAAACTCTTGATCCTGTAAGTGAGTTGATGCTCCACTACGGTGGCAAGGATCTGCAGGCTTTTCTTGTTCCTTCAGTGTTCCCACCATATTTCTCATACTCAGGATCTCTAAATAAACCCAATGCCATCTCTTTGTGTGGCTTAGTTGATGTGTGGGCCTACTCGCACTGCATGAGGGGCTGTACCTTTTCTTGTGTATGCGCTCACCAATGCCCAGGACCAGGTGGGGCCTCGCTCATGTGGAACTCAACATAAAGGCAGAACCTCGGATTAGAAGTAAGCTGTACACCCCACGCAGGTGTGTAACAACATGCAGAGTTCTATTGAGAAATGCTCCATCCCATATCGCTGCACACTTTTCCTTCTAAATGTAACGTTTAGAGGAATACACCACTGAGCCTGTGTCCCGCTCCACCAGCCCAGCTTTCCTCACTCCCAGTGACAGAATGGGGTCCTGCTGTGATCTAAGCACAGACCTCATGCGCGCCCTTAATTAACTCCTTCAGCTCTCCCCTACCGTACAGCTAGGCTCATGGGGTCTCTGTGCCGAAGGTTTGATCCCAGTTACTTTTGGGGAAGAGAGGGAGCCAGAGCACCGACCCCCTCGCTCCTGGAGGACCTGCCTAGTACCATTCTTCACTGTGTGGCTGCTATTACATTTTCACCAGTCCATGGTTACCGATAGCATGCCAACTCCTCTGTTGAGTTAACCCTTTGTGGTGGCCTTCCATTCCTTCCTCTTCACCCCATATGTGCTTTATAGGCCTTGTTCTTTCGATACGTCATTTACTTCCATGCAACCCTTTTGAAAAACGTCAGTCCAGGCTTGAAACAGTTGATAATGCTTCACTGGCCTACTCAACAATACAGTCCAACAATGCAGTAACAGTTCTTTTCTAACTAAATAGACACAGGCTGCCCGGTGAGTACCTTCCCAAAAATAAGAGTCCATAAGAGGTGGAGCCCTGGCTCAGAAATTCTTTCCTAATGTGTACTGGAGATGTTGCTGGTGGCTACATCTTTAGGCTTGGCCTCCCGATTCTTCCCATGCAGGTCCCGGCAAAAACCTCTCTGAGCAGAGCCATCACCCTTTTTATCTACCGCACAGGGAGGAGGGCAGAGCCCAGAAATGCCCAGGAAAATGTAGAGAAATGTAAACCATTTATTGGAAAAATAACTAAAGTTCATATGCAAAGAAAAATTCACAGTAGTAATTACAGATGACTAAGTGCAGATGTAAGCCAAACTCACTTGCAGTTAATGGTAACATAGGCACTTAGACGTGGGTCCAGCAGGATGACTCGAATCCCAGGCACTCCGGGATGGTGAATGCAGGGATCGGGTGGGCTTATTTTAAAGCTTTTTTAGTGCTTGTTAAGAAAATGCAACTTTTTCAAAATGTTTATTGCCTTGTCATAGTTCTACTTCAAGTATCTGACTTGAACTTCCTATTTCATATGTTCCAACGTCTTATCAAGTAATACTGGGATTATACTGTATACTGCAGAATCAGTTCCCAAAAACTGGTATGGTTTAATGTTATGCAATCAGGGATGAGCTTGGCGTCAGTCTCAACTGGGTTCTGTCCAAATGTGGAAGTTAGTTGTGCTGCTGGCCAAATGAGCTTCAGGCAAGCTGTATACAAGTTATGGGTGCTCATGACATCTTTGACCTAATATGGTCACATGGCCAAATGAACACAAAGTCAATGATGTATTGAAGATCCCTGTCCCCTCGTTATGTGCAGCTATAGATCAGGGAATCTCCCACCTTCAGCTTATTGGGACGTTGGGGATGCCATCATATGACAACTTCCCATGGGTTTGGCAAACTGGGTTTGAACAGAGTTTAGATACATACCCAGCTCATCCTTTCATGCAGTCTACTATCTGTGAGCCCAGTGTATCATGGACTCATGTCCCCAAGCTGTCTCTGAGAATGTTGCAGGGAATGGTGTCATTATGTAGCATGTTTCTCTGCAGTATTCAGGACCTGCCTACCACTGAAGGAGGAATTGAGGACCAAAAAAAAAAATCAAAAAAGGGCATGTACTGTATGTAAAATAAATTTTAAAAAAAGGAAAGTCAGTGGGATGCACTTCAAAGAATGGGGGAACTGGAAAATTTTTAGGGGAGCTGTATTTGAACTTTAAAATGTAGCTTTATCAGCTTTATTTCCTACTTTTTATAGCAGAAGCTCTGGTCATGGTGCATCTAAGTAACAAGGAACCCAGAGCTGTGAACGGAGGAAAGATGACTTTACCATTACTGTAAAAAAAAGGAACTCCTTACGGTAAAGGTGATTTAGCTGTGATATTCCTTACCGCAAAAGCTGGCAATGACACATCTACTAAACATATCATAAATAGCTTAGATACCTTCATTAGAAGACATGGTATCCGCGGCTATATTTAGCTGAGGAAATTATAAGAGAGGTGAGACATTGATCCAGGGAACAGAGATGATTGCTATTCTTGTTATCAGGAAGGAATTCTACTTTCCCAGTGAGAATAAACTTGCCACTGACAATAAATGGAATTGCTTTGCTTTCTTTTCCAACAACATGGCTAAAGTGGTGCCGGAATTACACGCTTTCTTGGAAATGGTCCATGATACTGAACAGGAAACCGGTGACTCTCCAGGTATATTCTACAATTGTAAACGACCTGGCATAATGCACGTGTCAACTCAACAGAATTAAAGAGAAACCGTGGGTTGTTTTCAGTAAATGCACATTCTAAGGAACTCATGTAACATTTACCAGAAAGTAATCTTTGATGTGACTTTTAAGCTTTAATTCCCCTGCTTCTTCCCTTTTCTTCTAACCCATTGTTCAGTCCGTAGCTTTAACCTCCCTGGCGGTATGATTGTTTCGGATTTTAGGTGCTGAAAGCGGTACCATTATTTTTCTAGTAATTCTTAAGAACGAGCAGCCTAAACCAACTATTTACATATGATTTTCTTTTTTTTTACTGTGCGTTCTTCTTTATAACATCTCGGGTACGATATATATATATATATATATATATATATATATATATATATATATACAGTGGGGAACGGAAGTTTGGGCACCCTAGGTAAAAATCTGTATTAATGTGCATAAAGAAGCCAAGGAAAGATGGAAAAATCAAGAAAAGGCATCAAATTACAGATTAGACATTCTTATAATATGTCAACAAAAGTTCGATTTTATTTCCATCATTTACACTTTTAAAATAACAGAAAACAAAAAAATGGTGTCTGCAAAAGTTTGGGCACCCTGCAGAGTTAATATCTTGTACTGCCCCCTTTGGCAAGTATCACGGCTTCTAAACGCTTTTTGTAGCTAGCCAAGAGTCTTTCAATTCTTGTTTGCGGTATCTTTGCCCATTCTTCCTTACAAAAGTCTTCCAGTTCTTTGAGATTTCTGGGCTATCTGTCACGCACTGCTCTTTTAAGGTCTATCCATAGATTTTCAATTATGTTGAGGTCAGGAGATTGTGAAGGCCATGGCAAAACCTTCAGTTTACGCCTCTTGATGTAATCCCCCGTGGATTTGGAGGTGTGTTTAGGATCATTATCCATTTGTAGAAGCCATCCTCTCTTTAACTTCAGCTTTTTCACAGATGGCATCAAGTTCCCATCCAAAATTTGCTGAAATTTTATTGAATCCATTTTTCCTTCTACTCGTGAGATGTTCCCTGTGCCACTGGCTGCAATACAACCCCAAAGCATGATTGATCCACCCCCATGCTTAACAGTTGGACAGAGGTTCTTTTCATTAAATTCTTTGCCCCTTCTTCTCCAAACGTACATTTGCTCATTCCAGCCAAAAAGTTCAATTTTAATCTCATCGGTCCACAGAACTTGTTTCCAAAATGCATCAGGCTTGTCTATATGTTCATTTGCAAAGTTCAAACGCTGATTTTTGTGGTGAGGACGTAGAAGAAGTTTTCTTCTGATGACTCTTCCATGAAGACCATATTTGTACAAGTATGTCTTTATAGTGGAATAGTGTACCACAACTCCAGTGTCTGCCAGATCTTTCTGGAGGAATTTCTGGAATTGTTTTTCTCACAATCCTGCGAGCTGTTCTGTCTGATATTTTTCTTGGTCTTCCAGATCTTGCTTTAACTTCCACTATTCCTGATGACTGCCATTTCTTAATTACATTCCGAACAGAGGATACTGACATCTGAAAACGCTTTGCTATCTTCTTATAGCCTTCTCCAGCTTTGTGAGCGTCAACTATTTTCAGTTTCAGTTTTCTAGACCAGTGTTTCTCAACTCCGGTCCTCAGGGCACACTAACAGGCCAGGTTTGCAAGAAAACTGAAATACATCACAGGTGATATAATTTGCTGCTCAGTGATTGCAGTACTCTAGTCTGCATCACCCCAAGGTTATAATTAAAATCTGGCCTGTTAGTGTGCCCTGAGGACCAGGGTTGAGAAACACTGTTCTAGACAACTGCTTAGAAGATCCCATGGTGCTGATTGTTGGGGTGAGGTCATATGAGTCTGGGCATTTAAAACCTTTGAGATTGACATCACCTGGTCTTCCCAGACGATGATTGAGAACAATCCATGACACTGGCAGGTCTCAGCCTTGCAAAGGGGGCAGTGCATGCTATGAATTCTGCAGGGTGCCCAAACTTTTGCAGACACCATTTTTTTTGTTTTCTGAAATTTTGAAAGTGTCAATGATGGAAATAAAATCTAACTTTTGTTGACATATTATAAGAATGTCTAATCTGTAATTTGATGCATTTTGGAGATTTTTCCATCTTTCCTTGGCTTCTTTATGCACATTAATACAAACTTTTACCTGGGGTGCCCAAACTTTCGATCCCCACTGTATATATGTGTGTGTATATATATATATATATATATATATATATATATACATAAAAAGTACAGTAAAACTGCAGGAAAGGGCACTGGGGGGCAAACTAATGTGAATTTATTTTGTAATGTATCAGTGTGTTTGTGTGTTCTACTATTTGAATTTGCCACCGGTTCCACCCCCCTGTAACCGTCATGTCGCAGGAGACGGAAGCCGGGGCTCAGAGCATCAGGCGGAAGATCCGGCCGCCGCGCACTGCGGGGATGCATCGCTGGATCCCGGGGACAAGGTGAATACCCTCTCTTCCAGAATCCAACAATCTCCCTAGCGGTACCCCGAGTATGGCTCGTGGTTACCGCTAATGGCTCTGAAATTTCTTCCCGAGCCACACTCGGGAATACCACTAAGAAGTTTAAAGAAGGACTCCAGCTTGGACCGATGGAATTATGAATATAACATATCTGTGGGCTCCCTCTAGCATAGGCTTTCTCAACCTTTTCAACACAGTGGAACCCTTGAAATAAGTTCCTGGTCTCAGGGAACCCCTGTTTAAAGTTACTATAGCTACAAATCATAATAAAATAGTGTGATAGTCGGTGGGAAGAATGCTCCTCACACTTGTGGTCATTTGGAAAAATTATCCCCTTACAGATAGCTAAAAAGATCAATGTCAGTGGGAGCTTATTTGAGAGTCAGAATTTGCTCATTGCTCAAGGAACCCCTAGCAACCTCTGAAGTAACCCTAGGGATCTATGGAACCCTGGTTGGGAAATCCTGCGATAGAAACTGGAAATTATAGTAGTAGACACGTCTTCACCCTGTTTCTCTACCTTGTCCAATCAGAGAATACTGTGCATTCACTGAGAAACTGCAAAGTGATCTCTAAACATTACCCATGCCCAGCGAGCAACCTTCTGTGTTCACACTGCAGCAAGGCAGCCACTTAGCATGGGACCGGGAAGCTAGTGGAGATCACCAGAGACCAAATATTGCATTGACCCTAAGTTTCAGTTAAAGTGACAGCGGTCACCAGGACAAATAGAGAGGTTTAATCTCTACAGCAGAGGTTCTTGCCAATCCCCACTCTTCCCAAGACAAGAAAAAAGTTTCAAAATCAAATACACTGTATAGGAATGGCCTGGTGTATGGTAGTTTTGTGCATATTTTCTTCAATCACTATGGTCAGCAATTAAAAATTAGAATGTACCAAAAAAGAAAGTTTTCTTTTCTTTCTTTCTGGTAAATATGAAATATCGCATATGAATGCTGTACAGTCATAAGCACAGCCGACAGGTGGAGCATCTTCATATGTTTCCATGTTGAACTTAATACAAATATTAATTGAGTTAGCTCAGTGACTCTTCCCTTTCCTTGCCTCTCCCATCATACAGCTCCCTACCAGGGTTCAACCAAAGACAGCATGTCTAAAAGGAGTGAGCTTCTGCTGTGCTATCTTTCTTAAGAAAATACAAAATGGTATTTAGAGTTCTCACACCTTCATTCCTTTAGAATTACTTTTGGTAGATCTTTAAGTGATTAAGAGTCTGCCATTTTTAAATTAATCCATGGGTTTCTTTGTTTACCTGGGCTTTACAGTACATACTTATTTTTTCATTTATTACTGCCTGTAGGAGGGTGCAGGTGATTTTATCCACTGCAGGTGATGCTGATTGCAACTGCAACGCAGATGGGAAAGGAAATCCAGAGGAACCTGGTTCCTCTATGGTTTCCTTGGTCACAGGAAGGCAGCTACCTGATTGGATGGTTGCACCTCAGGAGACTTTAATGGCCATCTTGGGTAGGCAGAGTCTATTTAAGACCCCGGCTCCAGGGTTTGGCATGAATTTTGCGAGTGGCTGGAGTAGGGACAGGTTACCCGTCTGTCAGGGACAGTTCTTCATCAGGGAAAGGTTTCAGAGCAGCAGGGAAAGTGCAGGGAGACTTAATCCTTTTTGAAAGCTTCCCCATTTGGATATGGACCGATCAGGCTGCATTCCGCTCCTCGAGACAGATGCTTTTGGCACCCCTAAGTCTTACATAGTTACATAGCTAGTGAAGTAAAAAAAAGACATCAGTCCATTCTGTTCAACCTATGATGTACGTGTGTGTTTGCTGTTAACCGTACATTGTATACCCCTGTATGTTGTGGTCTTTAGGGTGCCCATCTAATAGTTTTTTGAAACTATCGATGCTCCCTGCTGATACGACTGCTTGTGGAAGAGAATTCCACATCCTTACTGCTCTTACAGTGAAGAACCCCCTACGTATTTTAAGGTTAAACCGTTTTCCTCTAGTTTTAGTGAGTGGCCACGTGTCTTATTGTATTCCCTTACTCTGAATAGTATGTTCCTTATGCTAGGGTCGCCAGTACAGTATTTGTACATTGATATCATATCACCCCTCAATCGTCTCTTCTCCAGAGAGAATAAGTTCAGGGATTGTAGTCTTTCCTCATAGCTGATGTTCTCCATCCCCCTAATTATTTTTGTTGCCCTTCTCTGGACTCTCTCCAGTTCCAGCACATCCTTCCTGAGGACCGGTGCCCAGAACTGGACAGCATACTCCAGATGTGGCCGGACCAGAGTCTTGTAGAGAGGGAGAATGATCTCTTTATTTCTGGAGTGAATCCCCTTTTTTATACATCCCAGTATTCTGTTGGCTTTGCTTGCAGCGGCTTGGCATTGCATGCCACTGCCAAGCCTGTTGTCTACCAGTACCCCCAAGTCCCTTTCCATCCTAGACTCACCCAGAGGTTCCCCCCTAGTGAGTAGCTTACTTTCTGGTTTCTGGCACCCAGGTGCATTACTTTACATTTTTCAACATTAAACCTCATCTGCCATGTAGTTGCCCACCCAATTATTTTGTTCAGGTCCGCTTGTAAGGTTTCCACATCCTGCATAGAAGATATTGGCATGCCTAGTTTAGTATCATCTGCAAATACTGAGATTGTACTAGATATCCCCTCCTCTAGATCATTTATGAATAAATTAAACAGGATTGGCCCCAGGACAGAACTTTGGGGGACCCCACTTTCCACACCCACCCAATCCGAGTACTCCCCATTAATCACCACCCTCTGTACTCTCCCCTGGAGCCAGTTCTCTATCCAGGTACTCACCTTATGGTCCATACCTACCTTCCTTAGTTTGAACAGTAAGCGTTTGTGGGGAAAGGTGTCAAAGGCCTTTGCAAAGTCCAGATACACCACATCCACAGGCTTTCCTTTATCTAGGTGGCAGCTCACTTCATCATAGAAGGTCAATAGATTGGTTTGGCAATTCTTTGGTCTCATTGCCGATACAACTTGGGAATGTTCCTGGTCTGGGTGGCTCCCCTCTGGGTCTGTTGTGTATTGCTGGACTGCTGTTACAGTATATTTTACTGTTACTGCACATGGACTCCATGTGTTTTCTGCCTGCCACTTTACGCTGCACCTACCCGCATGGCCATTAATTAGCCTTGAGCCTGTGTTCTCACTTGTGCGAATTGGACGTGAGTTTCTCTCCATACAATTCACATATCAGGAGCCTGTGACTGGCGCTCATTGGAGCCGTTTCACACAGCCCTGGGACGGCTGCAGAACAAATTGTACAGGAGTCCTGTGTTTCTTCTGGTCCTTTTCAGGTCTGGATTCAGCCACAAATTTGGACCAAAATTGGACCTGAAATGATGAACAGGGACGCATCGGACCCCTGCTATGAGCCGTTCTGCATGGAGGTGTGAACCTAGCCTGAGATTCAACATTCTTTATACCAGGGATGGCGAACCTATGGCACACGGGCCACAGCTGGCAGGCAGAGCCCTCTCGGTGGGCATGCGAGCTAAGTCCCGAGTCACATGACCTCTAGCTGGGCCGCCAATGATTGGTGCACTGAGAGAGATGAGGGTGGATTGAAAACCCCAGAGTCTGCAGTCCAGTAATTGCAGGTAGAGGGAGATCCTCTGCCATGTCCTCGGGGCAGGAGCTTCGCTACAGTTGACCCCAATCACCACACTCAGCTGACAGCCATCACCAGCTCTATATAACAGGTGGGTGGGCAGGTTGGGAGGAAGGGGCAGTGCTGTGCTTAGTAGAAAGTGTGGGCTGGTAACAGCTCTACAATGTACGGAGATTTACCATGTCAGTGACTTTGGTTCTGTAATCTGATGCTGGGTGGGTTGATGTAGTCTGAGCAGTGCTGGGTTTCACTGCTGCCCTTGGAGGATGGGGATTACTGGCGGCTCAGAGCGAGGTGTCGGGGGGGGGGGGGCGAGGACTCCTAGAGGGGCCATTACTGTAGCCAAACATGTGTGATCTCCTCCCAAGGATCGGACATATGGTGGGGTGAGTGGAGTTCTGTCCCCCCCCTCGTCTGGACGCAGTCACATGACCTCTGACACGCCACTCTGTAGACCTTTTGCAGTTTGGGCAATCAGGCTCAAAAAGGTTCGCCATCATTGATCACTGTTATATACAATATGTATTTAGAACATCTACTTTGAATTCCTGGAATATTAAAGAGTTCAGTGAGGATATTAAGACGTGTGATCATATTTATGGGATTACAGATATTAAGAAAGTAATATTAGTCTTCAAATGAAATACCAGAAGGATTATTGTAATACCAGTAAAATGCATTTGCAAGGATTGGCTTACTTCTACAACTAATGGATTGGAGCCAAAGTCAGTGCAGATATAAAAGACTCAAAGTAATGGAACTTTGTATTCATTAATAAATAATTTGATTCTTTTTAGGATGCAATTAAAGTTAGTACCTAAATATGACTTGATAAAAGCTTCTTGAAGTCCCTATACAGCAACATTTATGCCAAAGGAGAGGGGGTAGTGCAGGAAACCAATCAGGTATGCTGAATGAATGCAATTATGTTGACAAGGAACATTCTGATAGGTGGATAGAGCAGAATGAGTAAGTAGATGACCTCATCAGTCTGCTGCTGCTCTTTCACTGTCCGATTAGCAGGCTGGGAATTGAGAGAGGACACCACTGTATTTTCCTCAGTGTAAGTGGTATTATCATCCTGGCTGTGCTGTGTGATGGGGATGTGTGAAATCTCAGAAATTGAATCCTTTGTCAGGTAATACAGCTCCCTAATATGCATTTCATGTGCAGATTTTACTGCTGACTTGGAGTTCAGCTTTAATTTGGAAAATACAATGCAAGGGATGCTGGAAGCAGTCGTAAGATATTATTGGTAGTCCTTCTAATAACCTCTGGGGGTGCAATAGGAAAGAGGAAAGAGGGGGGGGGGGCGTGGCGACCACCAACTAGTATGGCCGCATCCCACCCGGCGAATCCCGAATCTACGGCCCGCAACAACTGCTGTTCACAACTCAGCTCTTCGGGAACGAGTGCGTGATCACTCCCCGCACACACCAAGGATGGCAAGACGGAAGACCGGAGCCCCAACAGTCCGCAAGCTCTCCGACTTTTTTCAGCCGGCGACTCCCAGTCTTCACCAAAATGGTGCCGGCTCCCAGCCATTGCCGCAGCGCGCCAGTCCTCTAGTGGCGGCCGCACCTGCATCATCAGACGGCGCCACAGCGAGCCCCGTACGGCACGGTTCACCGACCCAGATGCGATCATCCCGCACAGGGGACTCCTCTCCATCCACTCCCTCCACGCAAAGTCCTGCGAAATCCAGGCCTAGATGGGACAGCAGCCACGCGACCTATGAAGCACCGGACATGGAGGTGAGCACTCAATAATCCACCAGCCCTCTGCCTTGGGCCTATGTACCGCCTCCAGACCCCTTTGCTGCCATTGCCACCACAGGGCAGCCAGTGTCGGACACCACGCTCAAGGAGATGATGTCCATGCTTAACAACTCCATGCAGGCTAACATTGCTGCATCTGTCTCCTACTGCCAGAAAGAGCTGCATGGCTTGGGGGACCGGGTACACAATCTGGAAGACAAGATGGAGGAATTCACATCCTCCTATAATGTATTAGGAAAGAGGAAAGAGACCAAAAAAGTGCAGAGAGCAAAAAAGAAAAGATGAGGGGAAAAGAAGTGATGATAGGGACAACTTCAAGTGGAATTACACGTCATCTGAGCACCACAAATATAAAATGCTATTTTATTTATTTTTAATATTCAACGCAAGCTGGCCCATCCATCCATGTCGCCATGCTTTATTTTGCCATAGAATCACTTTGAAAAATACCCCCCTTGCATTTCTAACCGTGGCCATCTTGAGTAAGGGCAGATGATTAATGTAACATTTACTTCCTGGAATCTACCTGGCCTTAGCATAGGCATGCAAATAGGAGAGGGTGTGCTTAGCTGAGAAAGCCCCTCTTCCCCTATGAAGACTCCTGGGATGTGTGCAAGGGAGGATTGGGCAAGGGGGCAGGGGGGTAATTGCCCGCTGGGCTGCTCTGATGCCCCGTAAAAAGGCTGCACCACTCCTGCCACAGACATGCCTAAAGGATTCCTGGAGAAGAGAAGTAAAAAGTCCCCTCCGCTGACCTACTGAGTGCGGGAAGAAGACAAGGACAGAGCGCAGGCCTCCTCCCCCAGCATGGATGGTGTAAGCTGTGTCTGAGCAGAGGCTGGTTCCATGCCCCACTGGAGACTCTCCTCCCCTAGCCCCTAGCTAGCCATGACCGAGCTGTCCCAGCTCCCCCGAACCGCCCCCTGATGGGCAGGTTGGGAACTTGGATTCGGCTGCTGAGTAGAGAGTACCTGGAACGGAGCTTCAGGCTGGAATGGAGGTCAGGAGGAGATGGGAAAGAGGGGGAGTGGGAGGGTGGCCGAATCGCTGCACCATGGGTCTCTGGTTTGTACTTGCCCCTGGGCCAAAAGTTGCCAGTCAGACCCTGGATGTGTGACATCAATTGCCTAGGCATGGAAGCCAGGAAGTAACTGAAGAAATGTAAAAAAAAAAAGTTAAAAACAAGCAAATATTATTTACTTTCCTATCGATTAACTAATGCTAGCAGCATAGGATTTAAAAATGGTAAATGCTGATTGAGAGAGTGAAGTCTTGCTTTAATATTATTAATATGCTACAAGCTCCAAAACATTTCAATTTGAGTGCCTGGGAGTGTCCAGAGACCTCTGGGACCTTAACAACACCATGGTATCTGTTATCAGCACTGAGCTAAGGCAAGAGGTAAGACAGCCATCACATCACAACTAACTGGGCACCATCTGCCAACAGAGGAAGCGAATACAGGACAAACAGCAATCCCAGAGACATATGACAGATATATTTTGATCATGACAAACATCTATTGCTGAGTGGTACTCTGTAATTATATATTTTAAATTCTAGCAATTATTTTTGTGTATACATTTTGCCAAACATTTAGGTACATCCTAACATTCGGAGACACCATCTGCCAAGACAGGGATAGAATACAGGACAAATAGCAATCCCAGAGACATAAAAAAGAGATATATTAAGATTAGGACAAACTATCGCTGAGAGGTCCTCTGTAATGATATATTTTAGCTATTTTTGTGTATAAAGTTTGCCAAACTTTCATTACATTCCAATACCGGGGACACCATCTGCTAAGACAGGGAGAGAATACATGACAAATAGCAATCCCAGAGACAAAAGACTATATTGTTATAGCAACTCAGGAGTGGAGATATGGATAACTACAATTCTCTATTGCTGACTGTTTTTCTTTATTGAAATGTTTTACATTTTAACAGTAAATTTTGTGTTTAAAATTTGCCAAATGTTTCATTGCATTCGAACACTAAGGGGACACCATCTGGTAAGAGAGGGAGAGAATACGGGACAAATGCAATCCCAGAGGCAAAAGACTAGATTTTTATGACAACTCGGGAGTGGAGATGTCTTTATTAAAATGTTTTAAGGTTTAGTATTCATTTTTGTGTGTAATGTTTGCTAAATGTTTCCTTACATCCCAACACTAA
Organism: Pelophylax lessonae; assembly: GCF_965119305.1. Lineage (NCBI taxonomy): Eukaryota > Metazoa > Chordata > Amphibia > Anura > Ranidae > Pelophylax > Pelophylax lessonae. Next base: position 615,617,810 of record NC_138771.1, on the reverse strand, counting down.
ACGGACACCATCTGCTAACATAGGGAGAGAATACAGGATAAATAGCAATCCCAGAGTCACAAGATTTGAGTGTTATACCAACACAGGAGTGGAGATTTCTTCATTTAAATGTTTTATATTTTAGCATTTATTTTCGTGTAATGTTTGCCAAATGTTTCCTTACATCTCAACACTCAAAGGGACACCATCTGCCAACAGAGGGAGCGAATACAGGACAAATAGCAATCCCAGAGTCACAAGACTAGAGTGTTATACCAACCCAGGAGTGGAGATTTCTTTATTGAAATGTTTTACATTTTAGCATTCATTTTTGTGTATAATGTTTGCCAAATGTTTCCTTTATGTCCCAACACTAAAGGGACACCATCTGCCAACAGAGGGAGCGAATACAGGACAAATAGTAATCCCAGAGTCACAAGAATAGTGTTATACCAACCCAGGAGTGGAGATTTCCTTATTTAAATGTTTTACTTTTTAGCATTAATTTTTGTGTATTATATTTGCCAAATGTATCCTTACATCCCAACACTAAAGAGACACCATCTGCCAACAGGGGGAGCGAATACAGGACAAATAGCAATCCCAGAGACAAAAGACTAGAAGATAGTTATCACAACTCAAGAATGGAGATTTTTTTATTGAAATATTTTTCATTATAGCATACATTTTTTGTGTAATGTTTGCCAAATGTTTCATTACATCTCAACAATAAAGGGACACCATCTGCTAAGAGAGGGAGAGAATAAAGGACAAATAGCAACCCCAGAGACATAAGACTAGATTGTTATAAGTATTGATTTGGATTACTACAAATGTCTAGCGCTGACTGATTCTCTTTAATGAAATGTTTTAAATTCTAGCATTCATTCCTGTGCATAAAGCTTGCCAAATTTTTAGATGCATCCCGGTGGATTAAATCTAATTTTATGCACAAGGTTTTCTTGGGTTTTGTTATTGTTTTGAATTTGGCTAGGTCTATTTTTGTTGCATGCCTGTACGCAGTGGCTGTGGGAAACAGGCGGAGGTCCCAGTGTTTTCCCGTACTGTATATCCTCTTCCCCAGTGGATAGGAAACAGCAGGAAGGATGCCCCCTGTGACACTCCACAGTATCTCCGCCTCTCCTGTTTTTCCGTCCATCCGGATATGCATCCTTCTACCTCACCTCACTTCAAGTTCAGCCGTCCGCTTTATCACAAGAAACAAAAAAATAAATAAATAAATCAGCAAAACTTTCCTACAAAAAAATAAATAAAAAATGAACCCTGAAATTTCTCTATATTCCTACATATTGTCCCAGGACTCTGGAATAAAATATGAGATTTGGAACATGATATCCAGGAGTTTATCTGTTAAAGAGAACTGACAGGGAGGGGTGCCAGTTAGGTGAACTTGTGGATTTGCATGGGCAAAAATACAATTTTGCTTTAAAATTGACCCATTGTTCTTCCCAATTCTTTCAATGTTTTCCAGTGATGGGTACACCAAAGGTTGCTTATACAAATATTTGCAAATGATGAAGAGCAAATGAGCTCCGAATCCCTTCACTGGTGATCCAGCTTATCGAAACCAGCATTATGGTTTTTAGGTTGACTGGTAGTAAAAAGGATCTTCCAAAACGGCCACATGGCCTTCTCAATGGGTCTGGGTGGTCAGCCCAACTTTACTGACTAACTAAAGTCCAAAGAAAGGGTTCTATATCTTGATAGCATGTTATGCCCACAACAAGGTCACACACCACACCATCAATAAGAGGTACGTTAGCCTAAGGACCAATACACTCTTCCAACGTTTTCTAGTACAGTGGTTCTCAACTCCGGTCCTCGGGACCCACCAACAGGCCAGGTTTGCAAGATAACTAAATTACATCACAGGTGATCTCATTTGCTGCTCAGTGATTGCAGTATTCTAGTCTGCATCCCCCAAGGTAATACTTAAAATCTGGCCTGTTAGTGGGTCCCGAGGACTGGAATTGAGAACCACTGTTCTAGTAGCTGGTTGCTCATACAAATGCCAATATTTGCAAGCAATGCAGAGCAATTGAACCCAGAATCACTTTACTGGTGATCCAGCTTATCCAAACCAGCATTCTGCTTTGTAGGTTGAATTCCTGCAGCTCTACCATGGTTCCAATGGTCCTGTGTGCTAAACTCCTCTTCAGTGACTAACTCAGGTTCAATGAAAGGGATCTTTTGCCATGATGAAAACCAAGATCAAGTGTCATATACATCATGGTATGCCAGTAGCCAAATTACTCTTCAAATATTTTCTATTGGCTGTAGAGATAGAGGTTGTTGATACACAGGGGCAGACTGGCAACCTTCAGCCCAGGGGGCAAGTACAAACCAGAGGCCCATGGTGCAGTGGCTTGGCCTGCTCCCACTCTCCCTCTTCCCGTCCTCCTCCTGACCCCCATTCCAGGCTGAAGCCCTGCTCCAGGTACTCTTTACTCACCAACTGTACCTGGGTTCCCAACCTGGCCAGCAGGGGGTGGTTGGGGGGAGCTGGGACAGCTCGGACGGGGCTTGCCAGGGGAGGAGAGACTCAAGTGGGGCATGGAACCGGCCTCTGCTCAGACACAATTTTCACCATCCCACACTTCTTCATCCCACACTCAGTAGGTCAGTGGCAGAGACTTTTTACTTCTCTTCACCAGGAATCCTTTAAGCATGTCTGTGTCAGAAGCAGTGCAGCCTTTTTACAGGACATCAGAGCGGCCCAGGGGGCAATTGCCCCCCTGGCCCAGTCCTCCCCTGTTGATACAAATCTCAATATTTGCAAGCAATTCAATTCGGAATCACTTCACTGGCGATCCAGCTTATCTTAACCAATGTTCTGCTGTGTAGGTTTAATTCTAGCAGTAAGAGACCTTCCCAAAGGGCCTTACCGAGCAACTCTATCAATGGGTTTGGTTGCTCTGACCATCTTCAGTGACTAACAAAGGTGCATGTCATGATAGCATGGTATGCCCACAAGGCCACACGCAACATCAGCAAAAAAAGGCTCATTAACCTAAAGGTCAATACACTCGTTGACATCTGGTCACCAAGAATGGGCAGGGGGGAGCAGGCAGGGGATCATCACAAACTCCTCATGTCAGAAGTGACCTGTAAGGAATCCAGAGAACCTCTTTTACAAGTTCAAAAGTTATTCAGTTCATCTGACAGAGTGAATCTGGAATTGGATGGGCTCAGTTTCACACAGTCTTGATTGCCGACATTCAACAACGCTGTTTATAGTTGTTTTATCACACTGCACAGCTGGATGCAAGAGGCGACTGCCAACTTAGGCTAAATGATAGTAAAGTTATCCAGCAAAATCTGTTTTGCAGATGGATTCTACCAATTGTTGAGGCTTTCAAACAGTTTTCTTTTGTTCAACATTTTGCCAAGAAACTACGGGACTGTTTCCCTAGAACAATGCATTACTTTCTATAGATAGAGGTTGTCGGGGAGTTTTTTTTTGTAATGCATTTTGTTACCTTCTTTTGCCAATATTTTAAAGTTAACTTTTCAGATTCCCATATTGATCTTTCTATAAGAATACAAATATTTAAAAAGAGGTGAATGACTAATATGCTGGTCATTTTCTGCTTTTATACCATTACAACTTGCCCACTGCCTAACGTACATTTGCTGTGGCAAAGTGGCCCTATTGCGCGAGATCACGTACCTGTATTTCATTTCCTGCAATAGCCACTAGGTGGCGCAGGTGCGATAATGAACTAATTGGACAAAGGGGAGCCAATCAGCAGGCCCAGCGAACCCAATCTCCGCCGGCCACCCCCAATCGTTCCATAGAGAGGCAGAACAGCGGTCTGCCTATGCAAACAAGGCAGATCGCCATTCTGACAGGGGAGAAGATAGAGATCTTGTGTTCCTGCTGAGCAAGAACATGGATCTCTGTCATCCCCCAGTCAGAGCAACCCCCCCCACAGTTAGCAAGCACCCCCTAGGGACACATATTTTTAGAACTGATCACTGTAATAATGTCACTGGTCCTCAAAAAAGTGTCAGGTATCCGATTTGTCCACCACAATGTCGCAGTCCTGCTAAAAATCACTAATCGTCACCATTACTAGTAAAAAAAAAAACAAATTTATAAACAAAAATGCCATATAAATATCCCATAGTTTGTAGATGCGATAACTTTTGCGCAAACCAATCAATATACGCTTTTTGTGATTTTTTATATACCAAAAAGATGTAGCAGAAAACATGTTGGCCTAAATTGAAGAAATTTGATTTTTACATTTTTTTTTATTGGGTATGTTTTATAGCAGAAAGTTGTTTTTTTTTTTTATTATTTATTGTTGCTCTTTTTTTGATTATAGCGCAAAAAATAAATAAAAAGCAGGGAAAGTTAACCAATGTAGAAATGCTAATGTACCCAGATTTAAGCCCACTGTAATGCAAAAAAAAAAAAAAAGTTTTATAGTTTTTTAGAATGCTAACATATTATTCAGTCATTTTTAAAATACTGGCCTTCTAACATCATTCCCTGCACCCAAAAAGCTCACAATCTAAAGCCACACAAACCCTTAAAATATCTATTTTCTTTAAAGCATCGGTCTGGTAAAGTCTTTAAAACTCCAGTTTAATCCAATTACAGCTTAACCCTATGCCCCCCCCCCCCAAACCCCCATTACCTCCCTTTCCCCACATCCTGTTCTTCAGGGTATGCTCACACAACACGTGGTGGGACTGCATCAGGTGGCTGTTCCAGCATTGCTCTGCTGCATGGCACAGTAAAATGCCTTGTCTCCCTATCTGCCCGGTTCACCCAGTGCAGTGGCATTGTGGTGGTGTGTGGGGAAAAAAAATACTGCGTGCAGGAAAAAAAATATACAGTATACATCAACCTTCAATTGAAGAGACAAGAACTCACTGCTCAAGGTGGTGTGATTGCCTGATGACTCACACCGGTGCATGCCCCGGCTCGCCTCCGTGAAAACTTGATAAAGGAAAAGGAATTGGCAGCACTCCAGGTTGAGTCAAAATCCAGATTTATTGACTGGACATCCAAGTATGACAATCGTGACAACGTAGACACGTTTCACACACTGACTGTGTGCTTAATCATTACTTAATCATGATTAAGCACACAGTCAGTGTGTGAAACGCGTCTACCTTGTCACGATTGTCATATTTGGATGTCCAGTCAATAAATCTGGATTTTGACTCAACCTGGAGTGCTGCCAATTCCTTTTCCTACATCAACCTACAAACAACTTTCAACTGGTCTTGTGACAAACAGGATTCTTGCTCTTCTCATCTGCCTTTAACATTGGGCGATGCTTACTGTTAATGACATGTGACCAGCATTCTGTAGAACAATCCACCATGATCCCAAGCCAGCATGATGACTTACCTACAGGGGTTGTGTCCATGATAGCCTGGGCTCACGGGAAGTGATTTAAATGGGCATCATTCCACCCAGAAAAAGACTGACACTGGACCACAGAGCATTGAATCTATGGGGGACAACCCTAGGGAGAAGGTGAATATTACAGCCATATTTGGAGTTTTTTTCTCTTTAAACTTGCAATTTATTTCTTCCTTTTTTAAAAAAAAACTGAAGATGAAGTCTTCATTAAAAAAATTTTTAAATGTACACTATATTACCAAAAGTATTGGGACGCCGGACTTTACACGCACATGAACTTTAATGGCATCCCAGTCTTAGTCTGTAGGGTTCAATATTGAGTTGGCCCACCCTTTGCAGGTATAACAGCTTCAACTCTCCCCGGAAGGCTGTCAACAAGGTTTAGGAGTGTGTCTATGGGAATATTTGATTTTTCTTCCAGAAGCGCATTTGTGAGGTCAAGCACTGATGTTGGAGAGAAGGCCTGGCTCTGTGCTCTAATTGATCCCAAAGGTGTTCTATCAGGTTGAGTTCAGGACTCTGTGCAGGTCAGTTAAGTTCCTCCACCCCAAACTCACTCATCCACGTCTTCATGGATCTTGCTTTGTGCACTGGTCCAAATCATTTGGTGGAGGGGGGATTATGATGTGGGGTTGTTTTTTAGGGGTTGGGCTTGGCCCCTTAGTTCCAATGAAGGGAACACTTAAGGCTTCAGCATACCATTTTGGGCAATTTCATGCTCCCAACTTTGTGGGAGGAGTTTGGGGATGGCCCCTTCCTGTTCCAACATGACTGCGCACCAGTGCACAAAGTAAGGTCCATAAAGACATGGATGAGTGAGTTTGGGGTCGAGGAAGTTGACTGGCCTGCACAGAGTCCTGCCCTTAACCCGAAAGAACTCCATTGGGATGAATTAGAGTGGAGACTGCAAGCCTTTGCCTTCTCGTCCACATCAGTGCCTGACTTTACAAATGCGCTTCTGGAAGAATGGTCAAACAATCCCATAGACACACTCCTAAACCTTGTGTACAGCCTTCCCAGAAGAGTTGAAGCTGTTATAGCTGCAAAGGGTGGGCCAACTCAATATTGGACCCTACAGACTAAGACTGGGATGCCATTAAAGTTCATGTGTGTGTAAAGGCAGGGGTCCCAGCACTTTTGGTAATATAGTGTATTTTAATTACATCTAGTCTCACTACCCTGATACATCTTTTTATTATAATCTTGTACTGTTCTGTACAGTGGGACTGGAAGAGAGAAGCACAGTGAGCCATTCAGTTCTACTGCTTTGCTTAAAGTGTTACTAGACCCAGGAGCCTGCATTCACTATATCTGATCTCCCACAGTACACAGAAAATGGAAATGCAATTATTTCAGTAAATATAAACTGCTAAATACCTTTTCTCATCAGCAGTATATAGCAGTCTTGTGACTTCTATCAGTGTCTGGGTAAAGCTTGTAGGATAAGTTCTTATTCTCCTCTGACTGTCCTATGAGGCTGCAGGACCCCTGACCCTCTCTAGCAATACACACTAAACTGAGCATCTGCAGAGTGACTCCAAAAAATCTGTCTTATCAGCAGATAGATTGGGGACAGTGGAAGAAGGGGAGGTTTAGAAAAGACAGGATTAAACAGCTTTTTTACACAATGCAGAGGATTAACCCATTAGGTTCCACTGTGAGTACACAAGCATGCTTTACTGCATATACAGACTGATTTTACTGTCGTGGGTTTAGTAACACTTTAATGCTGTCCTAACCGTGAGAGCTTACTGTGCTTTGATGTTCCTTCTTTGCCCAATCACGAGCCTGGAAGGCTGATCAGTAACCAAGCTATATCTCCCAACTGTGGAAAACCTAAGTGAGATCATTGACTTGCCTGTACCGTATGGCAGGGGTGTCTGGAACACAAGATGTGACTGTCTGAACTGAATTACAATTCACATATATGAACTGCAGCTGTATATTAACCACTTCTGGACCGAAAGGATTTGCTCCCTTAATGACCAGGCCATTTTTTGCGATTTGGCACTGCGTTATTTTAACGGACAATTGCGCGGTCGTGCGACGCTGTACCTGAATAAAATTGACTTTCTTTTTTTTTTTTAAAGCTTTCTTTTGGTGGTATTTGATCACCTGTGCAATTTTAATTTGTTGCGCTATAAACAAAAAAAAGCGACAATTCCAGAAAAAAAAAAAACAATATTTTTCACTTTCTGCTATATAACATTCCCCCCCCAAAAAAATGTAGAAATCAAAATGTTTTAACATTTTAGACCAATTTGTTTTCTGCTACATATTTTTGGAAAAAAAATCGCAATAAGGGTATTTTGATTGGTTTGTGCAAAAGCTATCGTGTCTACTAACTACGGGAAAGATTTGTCATTTTTTTTTTTTTTTAGTAATTGCGGCGATCTGCGATTGTTAGTGGGACTACGACATTGCGGCGGACAGATCGGACCCCTAACTGACATTTTTTTCACTTTTGGGGGGGGACCAGGGACATTACTACAGTAATCAGTGCTACAAATATGCACTGTTACTGTAATAATGACATTGGCAGGGAAGGGGTAAACACAGTGGGTGATCAAGGGGTTAAATGTAAACCTAGGGGCGTGTTTCTAACTGTATGGGGGAGGGGCTTTTGAAATTATCATAGAGACCTGGGATCCTATATAGAAGGATCACAGGGGCTCTGTGATCATTCCAGAGAGAAAAACGATCAGCTGTGTTTACAATAGCTGATCGTCCTCTCTCAGCGGGGAGCGATCGCGGGTGGCCGGCGGCAATCGGAGCCACCTGCCCTATGCATCGGAGTCCCCACTGCCAAGTGGGGGCAGAAGCACGCTGCCAGCGGTGTGCGCTCGCCCGCCAGCACCACGCGCGCGACTGACGTAGTACTACGTCGGTTCGAGCAGCCGAGCCAGTCTGCCACAGTAAAACTACGGCGGGCAGTCGGCAAGTGGTTAAGAAAGAAATAGTCTGCTGTTGCTGAGCTTTCCTTCATTAGCTGCCTGGCTTATGATTTACTGAGTAACTTCACTTTTGTTGAGAAAAAACATTCCCCTCTGGGTGATTTGTGTACGTTGCAAGGATTGTAACAAAATTTGTTGCAGATTCCTACCCTTTATTATGCTAGAGAAATGGTTGTTTGTTTGTCTGTGTCCATGTGAAAAGTGAACACATATGGGAGAGGTTTTGTAATTATCAATCAGCTGCTGCACCTGCAGGGTTTCAAGTTTCTTGAAGTTGTAATTTTTTGGGAAAATTAAGAAATTACAAAAATAGTTTATTTACAATTTTGTGCAGTACAGCGTCATCATATAACTGGTGTGGCAATGATCAGGGACACCTACTGGTGACTAGAGCAATACAATGTTACCATAGTAGCACTGTACTACTCTGGGGAGATGATCAGGGTTTTTTCTTTTTTTACACACTATGATTGCTTATAACAGTGATAAACACTGGTTTTAGAAACCATTTTTTCTGAAAGAAATCCATTCAGTGAGTGTGTACTATTGTGATTAGCTGTGATTGGGCACAGCTAATCACATGGTACATATAGGCTGTGATTGGCCTTGTATGTGTAGTCGGGACCGGACTACCGTAATCTGATATTGCAGACTCACCTTCTGTTCTTTCAGATTGTCTTTGTATCCCTCTAGAAAAGGAGTTCCCCCTTGCTGAGAATACCCGCCATAGATTGATCTGTGTGAACTGTAGAGGCCATTGGGTCCAACTTTCATGGTCTCAGTTGCCGGACCTGGATACAATATTTTTACCCTTCTGACATACACTGCCAAATCTTGGCTATACATCTTTGTAAGGTTTTATATTCAAGTTGATGGGCAGATGTTTTGAGACCTTGTTTTTACCTCACGTGTAAATGTGGAATGTATCATCAATACAGAACATAAAATTATATGCACAGTGTATCCCTGAAGAAGCAATATACGCTTTGAAACGCGTTGGGTAATCCTGCTTCTTATGTTCATTTGCGCAATCTGTACATATATGTATTGATATTATACAATGCTGCTATATTCCATGTACATTCTTTTATAGTGTGTTTTTTGGTGAAAACCATGTTACCCAACGACTTCCCCCTTCCCTTTCCTTTTTGTATACTAATAAAACTTTAATATTTGTAATACTTAAGTACTTTTATTCAGTCGCAATCCTTAGGGGAATATTGTTGTTTATTTGTATCCCTCTAGTGTTGGTTTCAGGATTAAATAATCATATTGCAGAGACTGGGAGAACGCCATTGTGGGAATTGTAGTCTTCTGTAAGGCTATGACTATGCAGCTGGAATGTTTTAAGAACTATCTTTCCCAGCAAGCTATGGATTACAGAGGAACATCTTGGGAGAGGCTATAAAGGGATCTGCTGAACAGGCCTGAGCCCTCTTGCTTCCTGGAACTCATCATGTGCACATCAGTCTGTTGTACAGAGAGCGAGATAGCAGACTGCGGCCTACTGCACACCGCCCCATCTGCTTGCAGACTCAGCCCTGGCGGGACGGATGTTCATTGCAGCATTGCAGACATCCTTGCAGCATCGCTGATGGGGTGGAGTTGGCAGGACACCCTGAGACAGCAGCGCGCAGCCATCTCGAGGCCACAGAGCGTGGAGGATTGCCATCACCTGTTTTCCCAGGACCCTCATTGATGGACATCAAGATTTGGTGAGAGGGCACCTGCTCAGAGTTCAGACCGCAATTATCACAGTTTTAGTTACAATGAATATAGACACTCTGCTATTGAATCAGCAACCAGATCACTTAGGATTATAATCAACTGTTCTGCATTGCTTGCTATACACTGAGTTGTATTGGAAACTGTTCATTTCGTGAGCTCCAACTGCCAGTGAAGACTTTAGCAAGGCCTTGGAAGTAGAACACTATCATATTACTGCTTCTTAAAGGGGACACATTACTGGCATCTAGATTACCGTATCTCTCATTAGGATACAGGTGGTATAGGCCGGCTTGGGGTTTCCCTTTAGTCTGAGTGCTTTTACAGTAATATATAATATAGTTTTCTAAGAGATCCATATACATATTCCAAGAGATTGTGTTTATTAATCTCATTTGGTGTTATTATAACCTGTTTTCTCACTGTCTTTTTGATGTCAGTTCAGCTGAACCCTGGCGGTATATCCAGGCGGTTTATACCCTAGTTGACTAATATAATTTTGCAAGTTCTTCTGAGTAAAGTTAAAACTCATTCGTATTGTGTCAGTGTGTTACTTAAAGGTATATACAACATGTCTGAACCTAGAGTGTCAGGAGGGCTGTACAGTTTACAAGGTCAAAGCAGTGCAGAAGAACATACCCTTACCGGCAACCCTCAAGGGGGTAGTGCTAAATATGTACCATTGTAATGTTCTGGTACCTTTGGGTACCCTAATTACTCTTTCATAAGTGTATGCGCCCCACCATTCTCTTTTGGTAAGGTGCGCATACACCTTTAAGACTGATGCTGTCATCACTGAGCGCCGGACTGGATGGCTATTTAGATCGCCGGCTCTCACTCACATGTGTTCGTTCAAACTGCTTTGTGCCTTGATGCTAACCTGTCTTGAAGCTCACATGCTTGCAAGCATACCTCGCTGTCGGAACCACGCTGCGCTGATCCCTGTATCCCGCTACCGGATCATCCACTCTTGCCGAACCTCTCCTCTTCTACATTGCTATTAGTGATAAGTACCCCACAGGGGAAACCTCTATAACCTTTATACTAAAGCTTACACTATCTAGCTCTGCATACTAAGGACTATTACTACATCTGCATTATCTAAGATTGCTAGCTCTTGAGCCTACTACCACCTGTTCTTGCACTGGGTTGATCTCTCTTGTATGTCCACCTGCTACTCTGTCATCTACTACCATACATGATTGCTAAACCTATCTGCATCCCATCTGCTACTATCTTACTTTCAAGAACATTTCCTTTCAAGTGTCTGTCATCTACCATCTCTACCCAACCTGTCTCTTCAGCCTATCATCACTGTGTTACTATATACATAAGTCACTCTAGGAAACATCTTATTGAGTGTGTGTATTTACTTGCTGAATTGAGATCATCCACACATGATGAGTCATTGAGAGTTGGGAATGGTGTCTCAGCGTTTCTCTACATGACTACTGAAGTGGAATATTTCTGCAGCTGAAAATCCACATCATACGTAAAACGCAGGAGCGTTACAACCATGTGATCATTGTTACCAATCACAAAGATCAACACGATAGTACACAATGAATGATATGAATGGAAGCTATCCATTGTGTACAATTGTCGTGTGATCTGCTGTGAATGCAGTGCTGTATCTTGGCCTAGGCCAACAAGGCCCAGGCCTAGGGCGGCACTTTGCAGGGGGGGGCAGCAATAAGCTGCATCCTGCACAAAAAAAAAAACAGCCTCCTCCCGGCTCGAAAAGGGTCCCGCTGACTTGCGCTACACTTTTTGTATAGTGCCGGTCTTATGTGGTGAATTGGGCCGAGGGCAGGGTCCAGGAGGCAAATCAGTCTGGTACCCCCATAAAGCAGTCACAATGCTACCTACCAGTACGATAATACCGGCCGGTTAGGACATTCGGATAGACCGCAGGCCGCCGACCACACTTAATACAACTGGCCCGACGGCTGCCAATGCTAATAAGTGTTGCACTGCAGCCAAATGCTCCGCCTACTCTCCTCTGCCTGATGGGCACCAGGCACTGATGGGCACTCATATGCTGCACTGATGGGCGCTAATAGGCTGTACTGATGGGCATTAATATGCTGCTTTGATGGCCACTGATGAGGCGGCAATGGTGGGTACTGATAAACTGCACTGATGGGCACTATTGAGGCTGCACTGATAAGCTGCAATGAGGAGGCTGCACTGATGTGCACTGATGAGGCTGAATTTATGGGAACTGATGAGGCTGCACTGTTAGACTGTGGTTGTGGTCTGTGGTTTACAGATGACAGGGCGGGTCATAAACATGAAGGGGTGTGGCCTTTACAGGAAGGGGTGGGTCATATTTAAATTAGGGGGTGCACAAGTTTAGTCAGGCCTAGGGCAGCACAAAACCTAAATACGCCACTGTGTGATTGGTCACAATGATTACATGGTACCAGAAGTGGCCTGAGGCATGATCCTGGGAGGACGGCACATGACGTCCACCCAGGATTAGAGGGCTCCTGCCCGGCTGTCATATTACAACAGCCAGGCAGGAAGCAGTTAAGAGCGCTACGTGTCATTTGTGTCTGCTACACCATTCCTCTGCTATTAGTACGAGTCACTTCTGATAAATGTCCTGACACGAGAGATGAAAAGGTGATAGGGGAGGGAGCTCCAGCACACAGCCTGTAATTGACACCCTCTGCTCTGTTCCCATGTGCTGTGTGAAGGGGGGGGGTTCCTTCTATCCAATCAGCTCTTTGAGCTCTCCTCACTCCTCTGCAGAAAGTAACTTCAACTCCCAGTTCCCTGTTTTCTGACAGCTCAGATAAGCTTTATAGATTGTGGACTTTGAAGGGCTGTAGAGCAGATAAGACTGCAGATAAACAGGTATACCGTATATACTCGAGTATAAACTGACCCGAGTATAAGCCGAGGCCCCTACTTTTACCACAAAAAAGATGGGAAAAATCATTGACTCGAGTATAAGCCTAGGGTGACAATGCAGGGCGGCGGGCATGGTACAGGAGAATGCAGGGTGACTGGCATGGTACAGGAGAATGCAGGGTACTGGCATGGTACAGGAGAATGCAGGGTGACTGGCATGGTGCAGGAGAATGCAGGGTACTGGCATGGTACAGGAGAATGCAGGGTGGCAGGCATGGTGCAGGAGAATGCAGGGTACTGGCATGGTACAGGAGAATGCAGGGTGACTGGCATGGTGCAGGAGAATGCAGGGTACTGGCATGGTGCAGGAGAATGCAGGGTACTGGCATGGTGTAGGAGAATGCAGGGTACTGGCATGGTACAGGAGAATGCAGGGTGGCAGGCATGGTGCAGGAGAATGCAGGGTACTGGCATGGTACAGGAGAATGCAGGGTGACTGGCATGGTGCAGGAGAATGCAAGGTACTGGCATGGTGCAGGAGAATGCAGGGTGACTGGCATGGTGCGCAGGGTACTGGCATGGTGCAGGAGAATGCAGGGTACTAGCATGGTACAAGAGGATCCGGGGTTGTGGGCATACTACAGGAGATGCAGTGCTGTGGGCATGGTACAGGTGGACCATGCCCGCAGCACTGCATCCCTTGTAGTATGCCCGCAGACCTGCATAATGGCAGGTAGTGCAGCTGTTTCACTTACCTGTTCCAGAGGCGCCTTCATTTTAAAAATGCCCCGACGCCGACACGTCATTGCGCACGCGCCACCGCCGTATACTTTCGGCTATACCCGGCCTCTCCCGAGCGGCGGCGGCGCGTGTGCGGTGACATGTATGCGCCGGGCGGCGCCATTTTTAAAGCTTAAGCACGTCGGAGCGGCCAGGGACTTTTTTTTTTTTTCTTGACTCGAGTATAAGCCGAGGGGGAAGTTTTCAGCACAAAAAAATGTGCTGAAAAACTCGGCTTATACTCGAATATATACGGTAACTTATGTAGGAGGATTTGTTTAATCTCTGTATGGCTATATGTAAGGGTTTACAACCACTTTAACCGCTTGCTGGTCACGTAATGCATATATGCGGCAGCAAGGAGGGTGGGCCTTATTGCACACATTTCACATACTGTATACGTGTCTATGGCGGCTGATTTTTCTGTGCTGATAGCACCCTTCCAGCACAGTGACCAAGCTGTTACCTACAGTTCTTGTTTCTTAGTTATAATCAGGAGCCGATGGGACATGCTCCCAATCTCATCATGACTGTGACAGCCAATCATAGTGGTCACATAATTGGGTCTGTTCCTCTTCCTTCCTTCCTTAGGGTATAACTAAACGCAGCATTTTTTTTAAAGTTTTGAAAAGAGTGGAGAGTAATTAGGACACCTGACAGGTTTTTATTGCCGTCTGTGTCACCCTTTTATATTTGTCCTGTTACCATTATCACGGAGAGTGAGAGTAAATCTACCAATCTGGGTTGTCGTATGTGAGATAGGGAAATACTGCGCTACCCTTTTCTAACTAAATGAACAGCTTAAATAATGGGTTAATCAACGGTGTGAATATTATAAATATTGTTATACTGTAAGTGAAAATAAATGAGTGTGGATCACTCCAATAAACTCAAATATATAGTGCAACAATTACCCATACAATATAATACAAAAACAATATATACAAATGGCAAGAATACGTGCAAAAATATTGATATGTGGCAAGAATACGTGCAAAAATATTACTGAGATTAATATAAATAAATATATTAGTGACAGTCCATAGAAACGTGACTAAAGTGCAAGGTGCTGTATAAAAAGTCTCTTTCGTGCAATTTGCGGTCGGTGGTGACTCCTGTGACCCTCTGTTTCACCCTTCAGTGCTCAAAGGTAAGGTAGCCCACTTACCAGATGTAGTGGATTCTTATGGCATACGCCAAAAAGAATCTATATGCGCTTGTGTGTATCTCCTGGTTTCAGATGATCCGGTTCCTTGTTGAGCCCATATAAACTCGGGATAAACAAGAAAAGAAAATGCTCCTCATAGTGTAAAAAGGTAACGACCTTTATTTTCACTCGAACACATTGTAAAACACACTCTTCATATTAAAAACATCCAGTAAAAAGTCCATAAAAACACTGTGGTAAAACCTCCAAAAACAGTATAAACACTTGTGCAAACTCGCAAGGAAAAACAGTGAGGGGTCACAGCAAAAAAGGGGGTGCCCGTTTGAGGGTCAAATAGTAGGTAGATTGCCGCTACTGAGCTCCTGTATTGCCTCGCGGCACGATATGACAGGACGCTGGTGTGGTTCCGCTGTTTGCGCCGTACCCGGAAGTGGTGTAACCGGCGTGCGGTCCAGCAGTAGGTTTGACCACTTCCGAAGACGTCATATCTCTGACGAAACGCGTCAAGTTGGTACGCACGCTGCCTCGCTCTGAGCTACTGCTGGACCGCACGCTCTTTTCTTTTAATGGTGTTATCGGGAACGATTTCAACACGGAGGACACATCGGAGGAATCCAACATCTGATCCTGGGCAAATGTGCAATAAAATCAAGGGCTTTTATACAATCTAATTCCGGTGAGTGGGGAACCAAGAGGGCACCTTCACCTCACAAGCACCTTTATTCACTTGGCACTTTGGCACCTTTTTGGATCATCAATAAGGACTTTATTCCACCATTTTTGCACTTTAAATCTTACACTTTGAATGTATATTTATTTTTTTAGTTTAATTATGCACTTTAAATTATTTCTATAGGAATTTATGCACCTTAATGTGATTAATATATTTTATCATTACATATTGAATTTACATGATATAGATTGGTTTCATTTTAAATAATTTTTGTCATTAATTTGTTGCTAGCGCTGCATAAATTTGTTTTCATTCAATTGTTGCACTATATATTTGAGTTTATTGGAGTGATCCACACTCATTTGTTTTCACTTACAGTATAACAATATTTATAATATTCACACCGTTGATTAACCCATTATTTAAGCTGTTCATTTAGTTAGAAAAGGGTAGCGCAGTATTTCCCTATCTCACATATTCCTAGATCACTATTTTATAGTGCACCTGATTACTTTGCTGCTTCCCACAGACACTATATATATATATATATATATTTTTTTTTGCACCTAGGCGCGAGTATTACCCATTTTTCCTCAATCTGGGTTGTCACCAGAACAGGAATAGGAGGGAAAAATTTCAATGGGGACACTAGGTTTGGTTACAATCAGGGATTACCTCACTTTGGAGGGATCTCCTGTTTTGGCTGTGGGACAGGAAATTAAGGGGAATCTTCCTAATGGCACAGATGGCAAAACAAAAGATAAAAGGTGACAGGAGTTACAACCCTCCCTTACTTTAAAAAAAAAAAAAAAAAGTAGTGTCTAGTTCTACGTTAGGACCCAGTTAAAGTGATAGTACACCCCAGCATTAAAAAAAAAAAAAAAAAAAAATCCCCTGCAAGGCAATGGCAAATTGTGCTAGTATGCGATGCATCGCATAATAGCACATAATGAAATACAGTAAAACCTTGGATTGAGAGTAACTTGGTTTAAAAGTGTTTTGCAAGACAAGCAAAATTATTTTAATAAATTTTAACTTGATAAATGAGCGATGTCTTGATATACGAGTAGCATCATGTCACAACAAAGGAGAAGAGAGGCGCCTCTAAGTGTAGCAATATGTTTACATTTAATGAAGGTACAACCTTTAACCACTTAAGCCCTGGAGGATTTGGCTGCTAAAAGACCAGGGGGTATTTTGCGATTCGGCACTGCGTGACTTTAACGGACAATTGCGCGGTCGTGCGACGCTGTACCTAAACGAATTTGACGTCCTTTTTTTCCCACAAACAGAGCTTTCTTTTGGCGGTATTTGATCACCTGTGCGATTTTTTGATCATGCGCTATAAACAAAAAAACAGCGTCAATTTTGCAACAATAACAATATTTTTCACATTTTTTTATATGAAATTCCCCCCCAAAAAAATGTAAAAATCAAAATTTTTTAACATTTTCGGCCAATTTGTTTTATGCTACATATGTTTGGTAAAAAAAATCATAAAAAGCGTATTTTGATTGGTTTGCGCAAAAGTTATCGCGTTTACTAACAAAGGGAAAGATTTTTGTCATTTTTGGGTGTTTTTTTTTAACGCGTAATGGCGGCGATCTGCGATTTTTTTTGCGGTACTGCGACATTGCGGCGGACAGATCGGACCCTTGACTGACATTTTTGACACTTTTGGGGTTACTAGTGACATTTCTACAGTAATCAGTGCTATACATATGCACTGTTACTGTAAAAATACACTGGCAGTGAAGGGGTTAACTTTATTGGAGAGGGAGGGGCTGTGTGTGTCCCTAGGGGCGTGCTTTCTACTGTGATTGGCTGTGGCTTGAGCTGTAGGAACACTGGTCAACGGTCCTACATAGTAGAACCGTATGATCAGTCTTCCTACACAGGGGAGAATGACAGGCGGCTTGTTTACACAAGCTGCCTGCCTTTCTCCCTCTCCCCCGACGATCGCTGAGTGACCGGCGGACATCGGGTCCACCGGTCACACGCGCGGGGGGGTCCGTGACCCCCCCGCTCGCTCGCTCCCCAGAGCCTCACAGGCTAGTGACGTACCCCTACGTCACTCTGCCTGTGAGGGGCTGACCGCCGCAGTATATAGTCGTGCGGCGGTCGGCAAGCAGTTAACAACTCACATGGTTGATGTTTAAAACAGGCACATCTAAATATGCAGGAATCTGGGGTAAAGCTGTCCACATAGACATAGAATTGTCTTTTTCAGGACGACCAGTTCTCTGTGTATGCGGACCACATACTCATGTGGTATCGATACATTGATGACATATTTGTACTTTGGGATGGTCCGCTGGATTTACTTCAAGCATGTCTTGTGACATGAATTACAACAACTTTAACCTCCAATTTACGTCTTCTAGTGAGTCCAGGGTCACTTTTCTTGATGTCTCCATCTTTAAAGATAATGAAAGTGGACAGCTATACCCCAGATGCCTGCATACTTAGATGTGCCTCTTTTATTCATCAACCATGTTAGTTGCTAAATGTTGTACCTTCATTAAATGTAACCATATTGCTACACTTACAGGCACCTTTCTTCTCTTTTATACACTGTAACACTGCTGGATTTTGCTTCTTATCCCCTTGTGGGGGCGCCATTTGTGGATGGACATTTTATGGTTACACAATTTATCACATTGCTAAAATCTTTTTATATGGACTATAAACTGAAGGACTTATGAATAAATGGTTGTGGAACGAATCATCTGAGTTCCCATTATTTCTTATGGGGAAATTCCCTTTGATGTATGAGTGCTTTGGATTACAAGCGTGTTTCCGAAACAAATTATGCTCGCAATCCAAGGTTTTACTGTACTTACCTTAGTACAAAGCCCTCCAGCGATGCGTGCTCACTGCTGACAGGGCTTCCATCTTCCCCCAGTCTTCCTTCTCAATTTGCGTGCTCCAGCTGTATGAGTGGCCAGGTCCGCAATGACGTCCCTCCCGAGCAAGTGCATGGGAGCACTCGGCTGCAGCACAGAGCTCTGAAGGCACGATAAACCGGACCTCCAGAGCGCATGCACCGATGACGTTATCGGTTGCATCCATTGTGAATATCTCCTCAACACCGCAAGCTTAGGAGATACTCTATTTACTGTACCTACAGGTAAGCCTTAGTATAGGCTTACTGGTAGGTAGAAGTTCGAAAAATGACTTTACTACCACTTTAACCACTTCCAGACTGCCTGCATATACTGCAGCAGGGCGGCCCGGCTGCGCAAAATCAAGAACATGTACACGATTTTGTGCACGAGATCTGAGGCCAGGGCCAGCTCTACCTATAGGCAAAATAGGCAATCGCCTAGGGCGCACTACCACCTAGGCCGCAGCCACGGCCTCTGTTCCAGTGAAGCCCAGGCATGGGTGAGCTCGGCTTTCCTTTCCTGGTCACTGTGAGCCCTGTTCAGTGCCGGCTGGCCTGGGAACACATCCGCTGCAGGTGCTGCAAATCCACTGTGTTCCAATGAGCTCCCCGCTGTCACATCTCCTCAACATACTACCTTAACAGGGCCGGCCCTGGGACTCCTTTGATCCAGCCTTACCCTCTGGTGTGGCCTGTGAGTACAGAGGAGGGGGCGGGTTGGGGCAGGGCTTGGGGGTGCTCGGTGGAGATTATGGGAGCATTGGGAGAGTGGCTGTTAGCTGACCTCCTGGCCAGCGGAGGACACAAAAGAGCTGCTAGATGGCGCTGGCAGGGGCTCTGAGTCCTAAACCATACTGCCTGCCCACTGCTGAGGAGAGGAGAGCCCTGATAAGATAGAGAATGAAGCCAAGAGGATCCTCCGATCTACATCAAGCTGTGTGTGTGAGGGATGGGGAGGGGGAGAAAGGGAGTGTGAGTAGGACAGGAGGTAGGAATCAGGTAGGTCAGTATAGTGGTCAGGTAGGTCAGTGTAGTGATCAGGTAGGTCAGTGTATGTGTCAGGTAAGTCAGTGTATGTGTCAGGTTGGTCAGTGTATGTGTCAGGTTGGTCAGTGTAGTGGTCAGCTAGGTCAGTGTAGTGGTCCGGTAGGTCAGTGTAAGGGTCAGGTAGGTCAGTGTAGGGGCAGGTAGGTCAGTGTAATGGTCAGGTAGGTCATATGTGTTACATGGGCAGGGCAAAGGGGGTGGAGTCAAGGGCAGAGCCAGGGGTGGTAAAATGAGGTTTCGCCTAGGGTGTAAAAAATCCTTGCACCAGCCCTGTCTGGGGCAGGCTAAACCCTTCCCTGCCAGTGTCATTTATACAGTGAAAGTGCATTTTTTGTTAGCACTGATTACTGTATTGGTGTCACTGATGCCCAAAAAGTGTCACTTAGTGTCAGATTTGTCCGACGCAATGTCGCAGTCCCACTAGAAACTGCTGATCGCCGCCGTTATTAGTAAAATAAATAAATAAATAAAAAGTCCATAAATCTATCCCATAGTTTGTAGACGGGATAACCTTTGCGCAAACCAATCGATTGCGCTTATTAGGATTTTTTTTTTACCAAAAATATTTAGCAGAATACACATTGGCCTAAATTAATGAAGAAATTCGATTTTTTACATTTTTTTTTTTATTGGATGTGTTTTATAGAAGAAAATAAAAAATATTGTTTTTTTTTCAAAATTGTTGATCTTTTTTTTGTTTATAGCACAAAAAATAAAAACCGCAGAGGTGATCAAATACCACCAAAAGAAAGCTCTATTTGTGGAGAAAAAAGGACATCAATTTTATTTGGGTACAGCGTCGCACGACTGCGCAATTGTCAGTTAAATCAGCGCAGTGCTGTATTGCAAAAAATGGGCTGGTCAGAAAGAGGGTAAAGCCTTCCGAAGCTGAAGTGGTTAAAGGGCCGCGAAATCCAACTTAATTTTGCCTTCACCCGTGACCTCAATGCAATTCACCAACGCGTGCAAAATTTTACCAAAAGATCACATTTTTCAAAAATGTTTGGGGTAAATGAATCCTCTCAGATCCCTGTCCATGACAGGTGCTCTTTAAAATTCTGGCAGCCATGCCAGTCTCCTAAACCTTAAATGGCCCCTATATCTTCAGCAGGCCGTGCAGTGCGCGCACATTGAGCATGTGACTGCCGCTACAAGCGACACCTGTCAGTGGGTAGGATGTCTGAAAGCTTTTATTGGTCACGAGGTGGCACAGCTGGGTGAGTTCCTGAGTTGACTTTGCAGCAGAAGAACATATGGCGGGGTTAGACATGGGACAGCGGTAGATTGCAGGGTCCCAGGACGATGAATTATAGGGTGTGGACCACTCACAGCTCAGATTACAGCTGCATTATTCTTTTTCCTCTCCAGCTATCTCCCTTTCCTCTCCTTCCTTCCAAAGTCTGTCTCACCCTTTCCCCCCCCTCCCCTCCTTCATCATACACCGCTGTCAGCTCCACCTCCTCTTCCTCTCCCTTTAACTTTCTCTGCTCTTGCTAAGTTTCAAGTCACTCCAGAGAGGGCTTGCAGACGGGGGCTATAGGTGACCGAGACTCAAGGGCGCAGCGAGTGCCAAGAGCAGGGTGGACGTCCTCTCTTGTAGAACCAGATATAGACACGGTCAACTTCCAAGTCGTGATTCTCTTCGCCTGCTACTGCTGCTGCTGAAAAGATGCATCTCACCCCCGGTGGAGCTCCAGATTGGTGCCCTGACCCCAGGGTCCTCAAGGTGACGGTGGGGGGCCACTGCGTCCGCAGAGAGCCCAAGAACAAAGCCTCCAGGGGGTCCAAGAAGTGGCTGATATTGCTGGACCTGCTGTGCCTCTTCGCGGGTAAGTTGGCATGTATGTCAGGACAATCAGAGCATTCTGTAAAGGTGTCACCAGAGTAGAAGGTTCACATTGTCTGGTCAAGCTTTGTCCGATCACATGCAAGGGGAATTCCATTTTATTTGAATTCACCTGCATGTGGTTGAGCATTAAAAGGAAACGCAGGTTTATTGACGTAGAGACATTTGGACCGGCATGCACCATATGACAACTTACCAAACTCTTCTTGGCTAAAAAGGGGCAATGTAGTCACCTAAGCAGCAATGGAGGAATAGGGAGAGCCACCAATATGGGGAGCCACCTGCAGATAGTCGCAGCACTGTGGAGAATAATAAGGTGTACTAACCTGTCCAATAGCTTTTTCCCAATCTCTGCGGTCTGTTGCATAGACGCTGTGGGGTTGATTTACTAAAACGGTGAACACAGAATCTGGTACCGCTGTGCATAGTAGACAACCAGCTTCTAACTTCAGCTTGTTTTAAACTTTGAGAAAAAAACTTGGAAGCTGATTGGTGTCTATGCAGAGCTGCACCAGATTTTGTTCTCGCTAGTTTTAGTAAATCAACCCCATTGACTCATTCAACCAACCCAGGACCATCCATGGAAACCTTTAGTGAAGTTTCTACTCCTTTAGTAAATCAAACACAATTATACAGAGCTAGGTACACAGTGCTAAAGTTGGCCATACACATTACAATCTGATTGTGCAATCACTATGTTATCTTGGTTAGGTTTACTAATACTATAATGTGAGGACCTATCTAATCAATACAGCTTGAATTTAATCAGGCAGGACAATACACTGCATAGTTGTTAGTAGATCTAATTGAGATTGTATCATTAGATTGTAACGTGTATGTTCAAAATAATCTACAATAACCAACTGGATACTAATATTTATAGGTAAGGTTGATTCAGGGAATATCCGATCTTCTCTCGGGGGATCAAAAATGATTTTTCTCCCTGCTGAAACAAATTGGATCATGCTTTATTGTTTTGTTTTTTCTGTCTTCCTCTGGATCAACTGTGGGTATAGGATTGTATGTATATGTGTGTGTGTGTGTGTATATATTATATATATATATATATATATATATATATATATATATATATATTTTTTTTTTATATATTTTTTACCTTCTATTGGTTGAATTAGGTGGATTTGTGTTATTTTTTTAACCCAAGCTAACTGTGTAACCAGCTTTGACTTCAGCTAACAGTCTATCCAGTGCAAAATTGATAGATATTGGCTATTATGGGCATGGGTTTAGTGAATAAGCCCATTTTACACTGTTGCAGTTTAAAGCATGCAACATCCCCATAATAAAGATAAAGGGGTTGATTTACTAAAGGCAAATAGACTGTGCACTTTACAAAGTGCATTGCATAAAGCACCGTTAACTGATGCCATCATTCCAAATTAATATCAAACAGAACGCACAATAGAAAAGTAAGACTTTTAAAGGCCACAAAGGAGGGATGATCATAAACAATTATTAAAAAATAAATCAAAATGTATTGATTCATCAAGCTAAAAAATACACATAACATGATAGAAACAATAAAATGCAGAAAAATATTCCCATTGGAATATCATGGATACAACATACCAAGTTACAAAAAATGTCCCTGATAGCAAATCTGTAGGTCCTCAAACAGCTGAGCCGACGTGTTTCGCCAAGGGTTTCTTCAGGGCTAGAGAGACCTTATCTTTTTTTTTTATATCTTTTTGTAGAAAATGTCTATAAGGTCTCTCTAGCCCTGAAGAAGCCCTTGGCGAAACACGTCGGCTCTTTGAGGACCTACAGATTTGCTATGAGGGACATTTTTTGTACTTGGTATTTTGTATCCATGATATTTCTACGGGAATATTTTTCTGCATTTTATTGTTTCTATCATGTTATGTGTATTTTTTAGCTAGATGAATCAATACATTTTGATATATTTTTTAATAATTGTCTATGATCATCCCTCCTCTGTTGCCTTTAAAAGTCCTACTTTTCTATTGTGTGTTCTGTTTGATTTACAAAGTGCAGTTGCTCCAGAGCTTAATAAATGCGGTAAAGTTTCACTTTATAAAGAAGATCCAATCACGTGCAAGGAAAATAAAAAAACAGAATTTTTCCTTGCACGTGATTGGATGATGAAAGTCAGCAGAGTTTCTGCTCATTTAATAAGCTCTGGAGTAACTGCACTTTGCAAAGTGCACAGTCTATTTGCCTTTAGTAAATCAATCCCATAGTCTGTTCCCATCTAAACACTGCATTTTGAAAAATACAACATGGCTGCAGCTGCTTCTTTCTGCATTTTAGTTTACTGGAAGTCTGTCAAAGTCAAAGGCAGTGCAGGAAAAATGCTTCCAGCATGCGTTTTACATTGGCAACAGGAATTGGTCAATGGCTGCTTAACCTATTCACTCAGTGAGCATTTTAATGTCTAGAACAGGGGTCTCCAAGCTTTTGTAACAAAGGGCTGGTTTACTGCCCTCTAAACTTTAGGAGGGCTGGACTGTGGCCAGTGGGAGTAGAATATGCCCTGGCATTGGTGGGAGTAAACAATGCCATAGGCTTGGTGGTCAGTAGGAGTAAAGAAATTACAGCATTGGTGTCAGTGTGAGGAATAGCGCCCTATCTCTGGTGTCAGTGGGAGGAATAGTACCCTATTGATGGTGTCAGTGGGAGGAATAGTACCCTATTGATGGTGTCAGTGGGAGGAATAGTGCCCTCAGGGCCAGATAAAGGCAAGCAAAGGGCCACATTCGGCCTATGGGCTGCACTTTGGAGACCTCTGGTCTAGAAGGCTGCCATGGTTGACAGGTTTACCAGATTAAATATTTAAAGCTCAACTCCAGGAATGATCTGTATTGTATAGTTTGATTGGTTCAGCTTGCCACAAAGCATGGATATCTGATACCCAATGGACCACTGGGGAAGCTGGAAATCAATGTAGTAGTCAATGCTACCACAGTGATGACCACGATCTTCCGGGTACGGTTCTGCTCAGGTTCTGTACAAGGCTTCCCTTCTGAGTATAGTGGGTTGCTTGCACTGCCATCATTCATTGAACATATTTCTTTCAATGAATAGAAGGTGCTCTGTAACTGGATGAGGTGGAGATCATGACACCAGCACCCTTCTTCTCCACCATGTCCAATCAGAGAATGCCTTGTAAACACTGAAACAAAAAATACAAGGCAGAACCCCCTGTTTGCAGAGGGGAAGCCACTCACACAGAACCCCAGGAAGATGGTAGCTATCACTGTAGGAGTGCCAACATGTAGCTTCTCCAGCATCCCATAAAGTTGATGTATACATTTTTACATAGCGCCAAGCTGGAATGTAAGGCTGGCCATAGGTGGATTAAAATTCGAACAGTTCAGTAAGGACCGACCAAATTTAATCCATGTATGGCCTTCCCTTTTGACAGAAGTCAAACATTAAATTGAATTCTGTTGAATGGAAACATTGGAAAACTTTTCTCTATCAGCAACTTCAGCCAATTGGTGTATTCGGACAGCAGAGGAGTCCTCGCTATCAGACTACGACGTCTCAGCAGAGAGAATTCTTCTATCCACCTCGCTTGTGTGGATAGGGGAATTCTTCATTTTTTTTTTCCATCAGCATGCTACCTGATCAAAAAAAAAAAAAAAATGATCTGTGGCCACCTTAACCTGGGGTTCAGTTTTAACGAAGCTACTAAAGAAACAGCCAATAAATGGACAGCCTGGCCAAGCTTGTGGTTAACAAAGATCTAACTGGACAACATTTAGTTTGCAAAAGCAAACCGTTTCATTTTTTTATTTTTCATCCTGCAGAGCTCAAGTCATTTCTTTGCCAAGTTTGGTATTTAGCAATGTTTGCTCTACAAATTAGTGAGTATGCCAAGTATGAGCCATCAGACAAAGATATGGAAACTCCACTAATAAATGGGGAAATTAAGAACCTTGATTGGCCAACACAGTTATTTGAGAATGCCAGCTGTACCAGATTTTGCATTCCCCTGTTTTAGTAAATCAACCCCTATGTGCCGAACATAGCCTTCATCAGGCTGTAAAAAATCTTCAGCTAAAACCTGATAAGACACCTGAAATGTGTAGTTCTGCAAAAAGCCAGCGTTTACAGAAGTTTGTATTAGGGTTAAAGGGTAATAGTATACACTAAGAGTCGGTCCACACTAGCGCGACTTGTCAGCCTGACAAGTCGCGCTCCCTCGCGGTCTATTGACCGCTACAGAACCCGTTCTAATAGGAGCGACACAAGTCGCTCCGACTTAGAAAAAGAGTCCTGTACTACTTCGGGGCGACCTCGGAGCGACTTGCATAGACTTCTATTATGTGAAGTCCCTGCAAGTCGCTCCGAAGTCGTGGTGCATGGGAATGCACAAGTCGCCCCTGAAGTAGTAAGGAGTAGTGTGAACCGAGCCTAAAAATTGCTATATATAATCATATGAAATGTTTGGTGTTTATTATTGCTACTACAGCTGTTGTTTTTTTTCCTTATAACTGACTTCTAGACCAGTTTTTTTCAACCAGGGTGCCCAGGCACCCTGGGGTGCCTTGTGGTTTCTTTAGGGGTGCCTTGGCAAAATGCCTAGAAATTGCCCCACAATTGTATACAAGCCAGCAGGTGGATGAAGCCTGCCTTTTAGTTTCCCACAGCCACAGGTTTTCATTGTGCACCATTATGACCTCCTAGCCGCTGGCGTTCTAACAGCCAATGGCCCTCCCTTGCCCCTCTTTGTTAGCACTGGGGTCACATTAGCTGAGAGATGGAGAAAAACTGAGGGAGAAGAAAAACGTTGGAATACTAGTCAGTACCAGTGTGCAAAAGTGTACTGAATTTGGAAGAATAAATCACCTCTATCGATGGGTGTCCTAAGTTTGTGGGTGTTGTATAATGTAGAACTATTAGAATAGTTTTTTACATTTTAGAATGGGGTGCCTTGAGATTGTCCATAAACACTGTTCTAGACCATCCTATCCAGCACTTGCTTGCTGCATTGATAGAAGGAATGGGGGGACTTATACAAAGGTTCTGAGATCTGAGATGTTGGAAAAGACTGGGGAGCTATTAAAGCGGTTGTAAACCGGAAAAAAAAACCCTGCAAGAGACAAAGGCATCATTATGTATTACCTTACCTTAGACCGAAGCCCCGACACGGACCCCCGGACACCGCTGTGGGAGCTGACATGATCCCTTAGCGTCTCTTCCGGGTTCGGCGGCTCCGGCGCTGTGATTGGCCGGAGCCGCGATGACGTCACTCCCGCGCATGCGCGCGGGAGTCATTTTCCGGCAAGCTCCCGGCATGGAAAGCTGAAGGTCCGCCGGACCTTCAGAGCGCATGCGCCGATCGCGTGAGCGGCTGCATGCAGTGCAAATATCTCCTAAACCGTGCCGGTTTAGGAGATATTAATTGTACCTACAGGTAAGCCTTAATATAGGCTTACCTGTAGTTAAAAGTGTCAAAAAGCGGGATACTACCGCTTTAAGGGAAAATTAATGAGCTATGTAAATAATATAAAAAGTTTACTCCTTGCACTGTTGCCCTTCCCTTTCCTGTCAATCTCTAAGCACAGCATGGGTACCTAGTAGTGTACCAGGATCTAGTTCAGGGGTCTTCAAACTATGGCCCTACAGTTGTTCAGGAACTACAATTCCCATCATGCCTAGTCATGTGTGTGAACATCAGAGTTTTACAATGCCCCATGGGATGTGTAGTTCCTCAACAGCTGGAAGGCTGTAGTTTGAGGATCCCCAATCTAGGATGTGGTGGTCAACTGTGGCCCGAAGGGTTCAGTTTTGAAAAGCTGGCCAGTGGCCTCTGGTGCGCCTCAGGTTGTCCACCAGAAAAAGTAACGATGGAGGTTGGAAAGCCCTTAAATTTTAGTAATTTTCTTCAACAAGGATAAATGAATTGAAAGGTGGTTCTACAATAAGAAGAAAGTAAAAAACGAGCCTCCCAGTGATTAAATCAGATCTGATGGCATCACCTCTTCACACATCAATGTCATCACCCCTGAACTGAGGAAGTGGCAATTTAAAACCATGTGTTTTTGTTTTATTTTTTTGGTGAAATAAAGAAATTTGATGTTCATTAAACAAGACAACTCTGACCCATTCTTAGACAGATAACAATGGGTGCCTCACCGATCGGACCACCAAAGGGATATTTTTGCAACATCCTTTCAAACTAGTAGTGTAATGACTACGCTGACAGATGTCCTGCTACCTGACAAAGGCATACTTTATGTTTAGATCTGTTAAGAGCTGACACTGCCAGATGCAATAGAGGTCTTAAAGGGGTTCACCAAAAATGCCCTGTTTCTCCTTTGCAGTGCTCACACCTTTCCTGGTCTTCGAGTTTGGATTGATCGCACCGGTTCATCGAGGATTCTTCTGTGATGACAACAGCATCCGCTTCCCATTGATACGAGAGGAGACAGTGAGCGACACCATGCTTGTCAGTGTGGGTTTCATTGTGGGAGTCATTGTAAGTATCCCATGTTTGAAGCTCCATTTTTAAATACAAGCACAGTGGGGCGGTTGCGTATGGTACCACCAATGTAGGGTTATAAGGTTATATTATGGGACAGTTACCCATCACTGTATATTTCTCTATTGTACATCTCTTTCTTACTCACTTTTATTCTTTCTTTCTTTCTTTCTTTCTTTCTTTCTTTCTTTCTTTCTTTCTTTCTTTCTTTCTTTCTTTCTTTCTTTCTTTCTTTCCAATGGTTTTGCACAGACCAGCCCCAATTCTTTTTTCTCTGGTCCCCCGTCGGCGCTCTTGGCTTCTCTTCCTTGACCAGTGCCCCCAATAGCAAGCCGCTTGCTATTAGGGCACTGATCTGTGCTCGCCCCCAAACTCCACTCTTTGCCTCCATAAGACACATAGAGCCGAAGCTTGGCCCCACCCCTTCTCTCTTCATTGGCTCACTGGCTGTGATTAACAGCATTGGGAGCCACTGGCTCCCTCTGCTGTGTCTCATCCAATGAGGAGAGAGAGACCCAGGACAGCCAAGGCTCCCGTGCACATTGCTGGATTTAGAGGGGGCTCAGGGAGTATTGGGGGGCTATAGGGGGAGCAGCACACAGAAGGTTTTCTACCTTCATGCAAATGCATGAAGGTAAAAAGAACCTTTAGACTTTTCAACCACTTTAAAGATTTTGAAAAATGGGGAGTCTTGTGACTGCTCTCATCATTTCCTGCACACAATTCTCCCCTGATGTTTGTTTGCTGATTTTAGCCACATACGAAATGGAAAAGCTAAGATATATACAGAAATGGAAAGTTAAGATAAAAAAAAATGATCCCATTTTATAAATTTTGAGGTTAACGCTACCTTCTTCAACCCTGCCATCCTAATAAACACAGCCCTGCCCTTTACCAGCTCTATGTCTTATTTTCTTGCTCTTTTCTGCTCCACCCTACAGTGGCAGCAGACCTCTTACTACACCCAGCTACGTCTTAAATATCAGAGTAATTTTAGCAATGAAGTGTGCGTATATAAATAAATACAGTACAGTAAAACCTTGGATTGCGAGCATAATTGTTGAAACATGCTTGTAATCCAAAGCACTCTTACATAAAAGCGAATTTCCCCATAAGAAATAATGGAACTCAGATGATTAATTCCACAACCATTTATTCATAAGTCTTTCAGTTTATAGTCCATATAAAAAGATTTTTAGCAATGTGATAGGTGGTGTAACCATAAAATGTCCATCCACAAATGGCAGTCTCCACAAGGGGATTAGAAGCAAAATCCAGCAGAGTTACAGTGTATAAAAGAGAAGAGAGGCGCCTCTAGTCATAGCAATATGGTTACATTTAATGAAGGTTCAACATTTAGCAACTCACATGGTTGATGATTAAAAGAGGCACATCTAAAGCCTCGTACACACGCGTCGAAAATTGGCAGGGAATTTTCGTCCAACGTCCGATCTGCCGATTTTCGGCTTGTTAGTATGATGCTTCCGACAACCGACTCTGACTTTTCGGCCGAAAAAAATCTGGCCGTCAACACAACGGCCGATTTTCCGTCAGACAGTACAGATTTCGTCAGGCAAAGATCTTATGAGCAAGACTGGGCATGCTCAGAGAAGAAAGAACACAAAGAAAGCAAACCAACACATGACATCACTTCTGAAGTAGATTTTTGTTGGGCGAGAAAATTCGTGTGCAGTCTAGGCACATTCCAACCAACAAAACACCACTCTGGACAAAAGTCGGACGATCGGTCGGCCGATAATCGTTGCGTGTGTACGAGGCTTAAGTATGCAGGCATCCGGGGTAAAGCTGCACCACCGGCTCTCACCGCTGTCATTCTGCAATCGTGACCGGGAAGACTACGCTGCAGTAGAGCGATCTGAAACTGAGGCTTGAAGTGCTCGTGGAGCGCAGCGTGGAAGGGATGACATCGATGGCAGTGCAGAGGGTGGTCTATGTGGACAACTTTACCCCAGATGCCTGGAAACTTAGATGTGCCTGTTTTAATCAACCATATGAGTTGCTAAATGTTGTACCTTCATTAAATGTAACCATATTGCTACACTTAGAGGCGCCTCTCTTCTCTTTTATACTCAGTTGTGACATGACGCTACTTGTATATCAAGACATCGCTTGTTTAACAAGTCAAAATGTATTGAAAAATGTTATGTGTCTTGCAAAGCCCTCCTTAACCAAGTTACTCTCAATCCAAGGTTTTACTGTATATTGACATCTGTGATGCTGTTTGGATGTTACATTTGGAAAGCATAAAGGTTTAGCGCTGAGCAGTGCGGGGGTGTACCAACATGGCCTCCCCCACCTTCCTACTGCTGGGGTCCAGCTTGTTACAAAATGTAACATCAAAAAAGCATCACAGATGTCAATATACTATATTTATTTATATCTGCTCACTTCATTGCTAAAATTATTTTGAAATTCAAGAGGTAGCTGGGTGTAGTAAGATGTCCGCTGCTGCTGTCCTATCACATTACCGCTACCCGTCAGATCACAAAGTGTTTGGGACGCATGTTGGAGCGCATAGCGCATGCGCAGTAAGTATTTTTTGGTCGGAACGTCACGATCTGATGGGTAGCGGTAGTGTGATAGAACACCGGCACCATCCTGAATCAATGCAAAGCGTTCTGTGATTGGACAGAATGCAGAAACAGAGCAGTGACGTGTTCCAAAATAACAGAATGTAACGTTTCTAGTAAACATTGATGTTCAGCTTGTGCTAATAAGTTAACCTGTAATATGTTTTAGCAGGGCCTACAGGGCAACTGTTGTAGCCTGAGCCTGCATTCACATCTGTGCAGAACATATTTTTGGCCCTTCTGAAGTTTTTTTGTGTTTTTGCATGTGTAAAAAGGTTTTTATAGCATTTTACAAGCTTTGTGCAAGTGTTTTTGCATGTGTGTTTTCAGCTGTTTATTTCCTGGGCTTGGCAAGGGGAGGAAAGCAGTTCTAGAGGAGAGCAATCATCATACATGTCATACATTGATAGAATCAGACAAAAACACATCGCTCTAAGCCAGGGATCCTCAAACTACGGCCCTCCAGCTGTTGCGGAACTACACATCCCATGAGGCATTGTAAAACTCTGACATTCACAGACAGGACCAGGCATGATGGGAATTGTAGTTCCTGAAAAACTGGAGGGCCGTAGTTTGAAGACCCCTGATCTCTAAATGGAAACGTTCATCAGGTGCCTAGGCTGTGGTGATCTCTCCAAACACAGTGGAATACAATGTCAAGCAAAAGGACAGCCGGCAACTCTGTAAATCTTCAAATTCTTTATTGTCACACCTCATGGAGTAAAATAGACAAGGTGGCTAACGCGTTTCGGCAATGAGCCTTGGTCACAGCACACACAACATATGAAAATACACACATATATATATATATATATATATACATATACATACACACATAATAGGAGGCTCCACCCCCCATACCAATCAATTAGTAATTGAATCAAGTGCTGTGCTGACCAAAAAGGTTTAACAGCCGTTACAAATCGTAGGAGGGAAGTAGTCTCCAATGTGTGCTCGTTAAAGCAGATGACAGCCATGATGGAACAAAATATATGATACATTAAAATACATGAAACATACACATACACAGGTCATGTAGTAATTCACGTAAGGAAAAGATCCACATCATAACGATGATTCATTCCCAAAAGCATCCTTGTTTGGAGGTTAAATATCCACCACACCTCCCGGGACAGGAGCTTGCTGTGGATATCACCCCCTCGGGAGGACAAACCAACCCTTTCTAGTCCTTGAAAGGTTAAGGAAGTCCTATTTCCATGGTGCAAATATTTATATACATTCGACAAATTCTTATCATTACTGTATGAGGCTCCATGGAAGTGTTTACTTATTCTGGTCCTCAAGGGTCTTGATATACATCCCACATATTGTTTGCGACAATACATATGTATATAAATGTTTTTTCATATGTTGTGTGTGCCCATTGACAAAACGCGTTAGTCACCTTGTCTATTTTACTCACTGAGGTGTGACAATAAAGTATTGGAAGATTTACAGAGTTGCCCGCTGTCCTTTTGCTTGACATACATTATAGGAACTCCCATTGTAGACTGTAGGGGCAAAAACATCTGCATTAACTAAAAAAAAACAACTCATATGCTTTTTTGAGCATAGGGTGTAGAGTTTAGGGTTGTTGAGCCTACAACTTGTTGATAGGATTCCACAAGTCAAGTGTAATCAGCCATAGAGAAACAAGGTGGGAAATGCCCATATGTTATTGGAGACTAAAGTTTTCCTTTCACGTTCGCTCCAAAGCATTTTGGCAGAATGATGAATTAATGTAGAAATCTCTCGAATTCACTCGTCATTGATTGGATATTCTTAAATAATTTTTTATTTTTTACTAAAGAGCTTGATAATGAGCTGTGACTTCTTGGGAACTGTCCCATCCATTTGACCAGTCGTGACCCCATATTTGTGCCATGTGAAAAAACCGATGGAAACACAAATGGGGCCCCAGCCAAGTGGCAGCCATATTGTTTTATCATGCACCACAAATACATTTTCTCATCAACCCTAATTGTAAACAGGTCTTTAATAATAGAATGTGACACAATGGCTAATATTGTTTAAAAGGAAAAAAGACAAAAATCTGCTTCCTCCTTCTATGTAACACTCAGCGGCTGTTTATATGATATTGGCCGGTGGCCATTGCAATGGCTCTGATTGTGTTTTTTTCCTCCTTTGGCAGATCATCCTGGGAGAATGTCATTGGGTCAACAAGCAGCGCAGATTGGAGTCGGGTCCCAAGGAGGGATACTTGTCCAGCATCTACCGGCAGCTTCTTCCCTTTTTATTTGGAATGAGCCTGGGACAGCTGTTGACGAATGTCGCTAAGCTGAGCATAGGTCGTCTGAGGCCGTACTTCCTAGCCGTGTGCCAACCAATGGCCGTCAATTGCACAGCGGGATTCGTAGAGGATTACACGTGCACAGGGGACCCCAGCGCCATCACGGAGGCCAGGTGAGGACATTTAAACCTTATTTACATTCATCCTGCCTATAAAAGTTAAAGCGGATTGTACAAACACATTGTAAGGTGTATAAGCAGCCTAAATATACTTCTACATGGATGCTTAACCACTTAAGCCCCGGAAGATTTGGCTGCTCAAAGACCAGGCCCTATTTTGCGATTCGGCACTGCGTGACTTTAACGGACAATTGCGCGGTCGTGCGACGCTGTACCCAAACAAAATTGACATCTTTTTTTTTTCCCACAAACAGAGCTTTCTTTTGGTGGTATTTGATCACCTCTGCGATTTCAATTTTTTGCGCTATAAACAAAAATGAGCGACAATTTTGAAAAAATAACAATATTTTCCACAATTTTTTATATGAAATTCTCCAAAAAAAAAAGTAAAAATCAAAATTTTTTAACATTTCAGGCCAATTTGTTTTCTGCTACATATGTTTGGTAAAAAAAATTGCAATAAGCGTATTTTGATTGGTTTGCGGAAAAGTTATTGCGTTTACTAACTACGGGAAAGATTGATGTCATTTTCATTGTTTTTTTTTTTACTAGTAATGGCGGCGACCTGTGATTTTTTTCGCGGGACTGCGACATTGCGGCGGACAGATCGGACCCCTGACTGGCATTTTTGACACTTTTGGGGGGACCAGTGACATTACTACAGTAATCAGTACTATAAATATGCGCTGTTACTGTAAAAATGACACTGGCAGGGAAGGGGTTAACTTTATTGGTGATCAGTGGGTTAAATGTATCCCTAGGAGTGTGATTCTAACTGTGGGGGGCGTGGCTTGTGATGTAACCCCAGTGACATACGATCCTACATAGCAGGATCGCATAGTGTCTGCACTTACATCAGGGAGAATTACAGACGGCTGTGTTTACATCAGCCGCCTGCCTTTCTCCCTCTCCTGCGGGAGATCGCGAGTGACCGGCGGACATTGGAGCTGCCGGTCACTCACGCGGGGATCTCAGTAAACAAGCAGGGGCGGGAGCACGCCTCCGGCGGTGGACGCTCGCCCCCCACAGGCGGCTGAGCAAATGACGTACCCCTACGTCACTTTGCCCAGCAGCGGCCGCCTGCCGCAGTATATATGCGGTGGGCGGTCGTTATGTGGTTAAAGATGCCACATTTTTAGGCATTAACCTCCCTATTCCCGAGTGTGGCTCGGGGTTAATTTTCAGTACCAAAAGCGGTAACCCCCGAGCCACACTCAGGATTACCCCCAGAATCCCACTCACCTTCCCTGCGATCCCCCGTCGTCCTCCTCCGCCGTCCTACCCGCCATCCTCACACTCTCTCCCCGCTCTGTGCACGGCCGATGCCGGCACTTGCCTTCCGGTTCCCTTCCCTGCAAGCGTTGCGACGCAGGGGGTGGAACTGGCGGCAAATTCAAAAGTGTAAATACACGAAATGACATGATAGAAAGCTGTGATCCTAACGGATTACACTGTATCATGCCATTTCACCACAGAATCGCACCTGGTGACTTTTCCAGTGCCCTGCCTGTGCAGTGAAAGGGGAGCACACATGGGGAGGGGGGTGGTATCAGAAGCAGGCAGAACAGGGAGGGGGATCGGTGTCAAAGAAGCATCTACAGAAATGATGCCCTGTGTCTGTGTCTCCCCCCGCAGCAGCTGAAAGCTGGCAGGACAGGGAGAAACTGGCTTTCAGCTGCTGCAGAGAGCCTTCCTTCTGTAATTTCCCCTCCTCCCGACCACCCTGATTTCCCGTGTTGTTGGGCCCCCCCCCCCTGTGTGCCTGGGCCCCCTACAGGAGGACCATCATCGGCCCTGGATGGACCTATCATCCGCCTGCTCAGCAGGGATCAACGGAGCGATCCCTGCTGGGCAAGTGGAATCTGTCCAAATGGATCCGCCCCTTGCGAAAGGGGCCTTAAGCTGGCTACACACTACAAATTTTATACAATTTTCTTGTACAACATTACTTTAGATTTACTAAAATTATATAATATGAGGTCAAAGCTAAACTTTCAAATTGAATGCAATCAGGCAGACCCCTGCACTACATAGTTGAAGGTAAATCTAAAGGAAATTGAACAAAAATTGTACAATTTATATTCAGCTTTACTGGCTGGGTCACCAGAGGAAAATAAAAGAAAGAAAACGAATGCAGTCATCATCACATCTAAGAATTGGCAACCTGCAATATAATAAATGTTTGCCTTTGGGTTCAATACTGCTTTAAGAGATGGTAGCAGATGTGGAGGAGAGAGAAGTTGGAATGTGGAGTAGAAGTGACCTGACTCGGTGCATTGTCCCGGCACAAATTGCCCATAGCCGGTAATGACAGTGATGCCTTTGTTCACAAACACATGGACCAGTGTTCAGTCTATTCCCCCGGAATACTCAAAGAACAACGGGATATTTTTAGTTGATATCTTGCGGTGAAGTTTCGCTGAAACAAACATCTTGCATTGATATTGTGGAATCCCCGAAGGCAAGAGATTCCAGAGAAATAATAAAACCGCTTCCTCCCATTATATCCTTCTCTACCACATCGCTGCACGCCATATGATCCTCAACTCATAATGTTTTGGTGACCTCGCTGTTCCAATTAAAACCATTTTTTACTATTGCCTTGTCCCGGAACGATGAAGTCTCTCCTCGTCTGTCTGAGTCATGTCGAGAAGAGTGATGGAGAGAAACGATCGAAAAGTGGCAGCTAATGAGCTTCCTGTCTGGTTGGGGTTACTGTAAAATACGGTCTCTATTAGTAGAGAGAGAGATGAGTAAGAAATAGAGACAAAGGACGGGTATTCCCCTAACTGCCGAACATTTAATC
Source organism: Pelophylax lessonae (assembly GCF_965119305.1). Lineage (NCBI taxonomy): Eukaryota > Metazoa > Chordata > Amphibia > Anura > Ranidae > Pelophylax > Pelophylax lessonae. Next base: position 615,582,189 of record NC_138771.1, on the reverse strand, counting down.
ACCCAATTTAACCCTTTCGCTGGCAGAGACATTTTTTTCTTCTTTTTTTGCCCTTATGTTTAAAAAAATTGTCTTATGGTCCTTTCACACGAGCGATCCAATCAGAATCGCCTGTTAGTTTTTTAGGCGGATTTGATGCTCCATGCATCCCTATGGGGCAGCGAAAGTCAGTGGAGACATATCCGCTGCCATCCGCATTCGATCCTGTCCGTGAAATCCGGACGGATTGAAACCCTATTTTCCATTCGTCCAGGGGATTGGATCGGATGGGATCGGATGAGAGCGGACAGGTGGTCCACTCTCATCTGATTCCCCCATAGAGATGTACGGGGCTCTGACACCTCCCTCTCCAGACACAGAGCGGAGAGGGAGCTGTCACCTTCCTGCTCAGCGGGGGATCTGTGTATCAACCCCCCACTGAGCAGCATGGATCCACCTACGGAGGCAGACCGTGTGAAAGAAGCCTTAGGCCAGAAGAATAGTTAAAAAAAAACCCAAATAGTAAAAGCAGAGACCCTGAAGAATAATATAGTGATAGTTCCAAATGTTTATTAACGCAACTGTTAGATCAAGTGCACATTTTTGGTAGAAAATGCATTTTACTGCACCAAAAACACAATATATTACCCATTTGTTGCACAATATAAAATGAGTAAAACGATACCCAACATGTCATGCCTTACAGTAAAAATGTGGTCGCCGGTAAAACGATGACGAACTTTGATATCCAAAAGTTTCCATAGGGGACGCTTTAAGAGCCCCCCACAGGTCATCAGTTTAGAATTAACAGTGTATATCGGAGATATAATTATTGCTTTCACTCCGGCATACACTATATTAATTAAAATAGTTAAAAGAAAAAAAAAAGAAAAATGAAAGGAAACAAAAAAGTGTTTACCAGCAATTCATTAATATATAGCTTCTAACATGATTATTGGCTCACATTAATGATTATAATCATAAGAATAATGTAACTTTAATGACAATTTTGTGACAATTATATATATATATATATATATATATATATATACACAAGTATTTATATATATTCAATATGCTTTAACCAACCTTAAAGTCAATTTGTACAAGTCACGAATCATTATATACATCAAGTTTATATATAAAAAAAAATGTTATCATAAAAAATAAATAAATAAATATATATATATATATATATATATATATATATATATATATATATATATATATATAAACTTATATATATATGTATATATATATATATATATATATATATATATATATATTTTTTTTTTTTTTTTTTATGATAACATTTTTTTTTATATATAAACTTGATGTATATAATGATTCGTGACTTGTACAAATTGACTTTAAGGTTGGTTAAAGCATATTGAATATATATAAATACTATACAGTATATATATTTATATATTTATATATATATATATATATATATATAGAGAGAGAGAGAGAGCGAGAGAGAGAGAGACCTCTAGAGATAACATTTAAAGTGAATCTAGCACTGAATATATTTTTAATTTTATAACTTCCATGCTAAGTAATATGCATTTAGAATTTATATATATATATACACACACACTATATTGTCAAAATTGGGACGTTTTCCTTTACACACACACATGAACTTTATTGGCATCCCAGTCTTTGTCCGTAGGGTTCAATATTGAGTTGGCCCACCCTTTGCAGCTATAACAGCTTAACTCTTTTGGTAAGGCTGTCCACAAGGTTTAGGAGTGTCTATGGGAATGTTTGACCATTCTTCCAAAAATGCATTTGTGATGTCAGGCACTGATGTTGGACGAGAAGGCTTGGCTCGCAATCTCCGCTCTAATTCATCCCAAAACTGTTCTATCAGGTTGAGGTCAGGACTCTGCGCAGGCCAGTCAAGTTCCTCCACCCCAAACTTGCCTTGTACACTGGTGCGCAGTCATGTTGGAACAGGAAGGGGCCATCCCCAAACTGTTCCAACAAAGTTGGGAGCATGAAATTGTCCAAAATGTCTTGGTATGCTGACGCCTTAAGAGTTTCCTTTACTTTACTGGTTTGCGCAACAATTATTGCGTCTACAAACTAGGGTAAAGATTTATGTCATTTTTATTTATTTATTTATTTTAATTAGTAATGGCAGCGATCTGCGATTTTTAGCGGGACTGCGACATTGCGGCGGACAGATCGGACCCCTAACTGACATTTTTTACACTTTTGGGGGGACCAGTGACATTACCACAGTAATCAGTGCTATAAATATGCACTGTTACTGTACTAATGACACTGGCAGGGAAGGGGTTACCACCAGGGGCGATCACAGGGCTAAATGTATGCCTAGGGGGTGCTTTCTAACTGTGTGGGGGTGGGTTTGCTGCATGAACACAGAGACCTGTGTTCTTAAATAAGAGGAACTCAGGATCCCTGTGTTTAATACTGACAGAACAGCAGTTTGCGGTGTTTACAACGGCAGACCACCCTTTTGTCTCAATGGGGGGGGGGGATCGTGGGCGCCCAGCGGACATCGCGCCCGCTGGTTGACCTCCCCTGTAGCCAATCTGTGCATGTGCGCGCCTCCCCAGCAGTCCTGCAAACCCATTGTACAGGTACGTAGTTTCGCGGGGCAGAGCCGACCTGCCGCAGTATAAGTATGGCGGCTGGTCGGAAAGCGGTTAAGTACAGCGACTGAGAACTGTAAAATAAAATGTTTTATGATTAATGAAAGGAAAGGAAAGTGAAGAGTAGCAGGTGGTGGGAGGTGGAGCGGAAAGGGCTGTGCAGTAATAGTACTCTCGTTTTAGCTATAGTGTGTGATTTTCCATTATTAGGACTGTTCTTCTACTGCTGGTCACGCTGCAATGCTTTTTTTTTTTTTTTATATTTGCATCTTTATAGTAAAAATGAACTGAAATGAAGTAATCACACCTATTTAGAGTACTTAGAGGTCCTTGCAGTGTTAAAATAATTTTGGTAGTGCAGAAATTCCATGGAGAGGGCAGGGGCTGGGAGCTTTACAGTTATATAGTTATATAGTTAGGTACAGGGCTTTTTTTCAGCAGGAACGTGCGAGAACGCAGTTCCGGCACCTCCAGATCTGAATGTATGTACTGGCAAGGGGTATTGGGGTGTGCTAGAGGGTCTTTTGATGCTGGCTGCTGTGAAATCTATTGTTGCTGGAAGGGATCTATTTCTGCAGAGAAAGGGGGCCTATTGTTGCTGGGGAGGTCTTCTGTTGCTTGTGGGGGATTAATTGTTGCTGGGGTTGATCTTATGTTGGTGGGGGGGTCAGTTGTTGATGAGAGGGATCTACTGACAAGGGAGGGGTCCTTGTTGCTGGCTGCTGGAGGGTCTATTAATGCTGGCTGAAGGGGATCTATTTATGAAGGGGGGTTTATTGTTGCTGGTGGGGGGATCTATTGTTGCTGGGGTAGGTCTTTTGTTGCATCGGGTCAATCGTTGCTGGGAGGGGTCTACTGTTAAAGGAGGGGCCTCATGTTTCTGGCTGCTGGAGGGTCTATTAATGCTGGCTGCTGGGGAATCTATTGTTGCTGAAGGGGATCTTTTTTTGAAGAGGGGTCTATTGTTGCTGGTGGGGGGATCTATTGTTGCTGGGGTAGGTCTTTTGTTGCATCGGGTCAATCGTTGCTGGGAGGGGTCTACTGTTAAAGGAGGGGCCTCATGTTTCTGGCTGCTGGAGGGTCTATTGATGCTGGCTGCTGGGGAATCTATTGTTGCTGAAGGGGATCTATTTTTTGAAGGCGGTCTATTGTTGCTGGTGGGGGAATCTATTGTTGTTGGGGTAGGTCTTATGTTGCAGGGGGTCAATCGTTGCTGGGAGGGGTCTACTGTTAAAGGAGGAGCCTCATGTTTCTGGCTGCTGGAGGGTCTATTGATGCTGGCTGCTGGGGAATCTATTGTTGCTGAAGGGGATCTATTTTTGAAGGGGGTCTATTGTTGCTGGTGGGGGAATCTATTGTTGTTGGGGTAGGTCTTATGTTGCAGGGGGTCAATCATTGCTGGGAGGGGTCTACTGTTAAAGGAGGAGCCTCATGTTTCTGGCTGCTGGAGGGTTTATTGATGATGGCTGTTGGGGAGTCCATTGTTGCTGAGGTTGACCTGCTTTGGTGTCCTGATCTACTTTACTGCCTTTGTTGTTATCATTAACAAATTCCATACAAAATACTTTGCGCCACAAAATGATACTTTCTGTACGTTCTGTATTCTCTAAAAGGGGTGGTACTGGGAGGTGAATAAGGGGTGGAACCTAGGAATGGTGCTCGGAGGTGGGTAGTGGGCGGAGTCAAGGGTCGATTTTGGAAGGGAGGAGTTCCTGCACTTTATCTCTGAGAAAAAAAGCCCTGCTTAGGTATGAACATCAGCAGGAGAGGTAGAGTAATTCCTTGATATAATCAGCTCTGTGCTTAGAAACCTGTGCAGACATCTTAGGGTTAGAACATCTCAATGGTAAAATGCTTGAGGATTCTAGTGGAACTCTCAGGGGACAGCAGGAAAAAGAGACAAACGTTATATTTGCAAACTTGCTTAATTGGCCTATAAAAAATCAAATGAAAGTGCTTCTGGTGAGTGATCTCCACTTTATGGGACAGAGATTGCTTTATGAGTCAGAAAGAAACAGACCGAAAAATAACTTTCTAAGTTAATGTATTTCCTGCCTCCCGGCTGTGCCAATAAATAATTATTTGTTAATTAATAGGAGAGGTGACGAGTATAATAAAGCAGAGGAGGAACAATCCTCTAAGAGGCAAATGTGATAACCCCCCTAGCCAGGGCTGCTGTTAGAAATCATCGGGCCCCGAACACAGGGCCACTGATAGGGGGGACCACCGGTCCTCAAGTAGGGGGCCCCCAGCACACAGGGGGGGCCCGATCAGTTGAGGGAGTCGATGCGGCCGGGCAGAGGGGCAATTACAGAAGGAAGCCCTGTAGCCAATCGGCGCATGTGCGCGCCTCCGGTGGCGCGTGCACTCCCCTCTAGCGGTCCCTCTCTGCACCAGCTGAAAGCCAGATTTCAGCTGCTGCAGGGAGAGACATAGACACAGGGCATCGTTCCAGAAATTGCTTCCCCGGCACCGATCCCCCTCCTGCAGAGCTGCAGGCTTCCCTGTCCTGTTAAAAAAAAAAAAAAATTCAATATTGTAATAAATAATTTTTAAAAAGTGTAAAATAAAATAATTGTAAACATTTTTAACATTTTTATTAAAAAAAAATATTTAAATTATAAGATTTTTTAAATGTAAAAAACAATAAGAAAAAAGGGCTAATTCACACAGGTTCTCTGTTATGCGTGTGTGCGCTAATAATGATTTTATGTGTATTCTTAGTGAAAATATTGTCTTGAGATATTCAGAGGGAGGGGGGGGGGGGTGGGGGAGGGGGGTCCTGCCAGTTAGGCTGTACGGGGCTCCATGATTTCTAACGGCAGCCCTGCCCGTAGTTTTTTTTACACAAAAATAGATAAAAAAATAAATAAACATATATATTTTTTAAACGTTAAAAATGTTTACTGCTATTTTATTTAACAATGTTTTTTTAAATTATTTATTACAATGTTTGTAATTATTTTTTTTGCAATTTGTTATTTTTTTACAGGACAGGAAAGCCTGCAGCACTGCAGGAAGGGGGGGGGGGGTGGCGTCACAGTGAAACGGGGCACACAGGGAGGGGGGGTCAGGAGCAGGCAGAACAGGGAGGGGGATCTGTGTCAGAGAAGCAATTACAGGAACGATGCCCTGTGTCTGTGTCTCTCCCTGCAGCAGCTGAAAGCTGACAGGAGGGGGAAAAACTGTCTTTCAGCTGCTGCAGAGAGCCACATAGGGCTTCCTTCCACTGATTCTCTGTGCTATTGGGGTTCCCCTGGAGAAGGACTGGTGGTCCCCTCCCCCTATCAGCAGCCCTGACCCCAGCTGCACTAATAGTTTTTCCTGTTTTCAGGGGAGCATTTTGCATTATTCAGAGGTACAGTGATCGAATTTGTAAACGATCACTTTGTAAAACAACCCATTCTGTTTAAAATTGAAATGAAATGCAAAACATTTTTGTATAGATATAAAAAAACCATTATAAATACCTTTATTTACCTTTTTATAGGTGATCACATTCTCTCTGTTCTCAGCTGCATAAGAGCTGGGGGGAGGAGAAGCAGCAGCACACTGAGCTTCCCAGTAAATGGCAGTGGGGGGGAAGGGGGTCAGGGCCAGTGTGCAGTGGTGTATTTTGGTTTTGTCCTGCCCTAGGCAAGACTAAAATTGGGCGCCCCCCTCCTATGTAAATTTTCCCCACTCCTTTTTTAACAGATGTGGCTCCCTACAAAATTGAAGGACTAAAAGTCCCAGCATGAAACCCTGAGATCTCATGAGAGGGGGGGGGGTGAGAGGGGGGTGGGTGAGGGAGAGAGAGAGGAGGGTGGGTGAGGGAGGGAGAGAGAGGGGGATGAGAGAGAGAGAGAGGGGGGTGAAAGAGAGAGAGGGGGGATGAGAGAGTGGGGGGTGAGAGAGAGGAGGGATGAGAGAGAGAGAGAGGGGGCAAGAGAGAGTGGGGGGATGAGAGAGAGGAGGAATGAGAGAGAGAGGGGGATGAGAGAGAGAGAGGGGTATGAGAGAGGGGTATGAGAGAGGGAGGGGGGTGAGAGAGAGGAGGGATGAGATAGAGAAGGGGAGTGAGAGAGGGGGATGAGAGAGAGAGAGAGTGAGAGAGAGGGGGGATGAAAGAGAGAGAGGGGGGATGAAAGAGAGAGGGGGATGATAGAGAAAGAGAGAAGGGGTGAGAGAGAGAGGGGGGATGAAAGAGAGAGGGGGATGATAGAGAAAGAGAGAGGGGGTGAGAGAGAGAGAGAAAGAGGGAGGTGAGAGAAAGGGAGGGAGAGAGAGAAGAGGGGTGAGAGAGGGGGGAGAGAGGGGGGGGTGAGTGAGTGAGAGAGAGAGAGAGGAGGGGTGAGAGAGAGGGGGTGAGAGAGGCGGTTCTAGCAACCAGTGGCCAATAGAGTCTCAGGTGGAGGGGGGGTGGCTTTTTTTGCTGCCCCCCTGCAAAGTGCCGCCCTAGGCCTGGGCCTTGTTGGCCTAGGCCAAAATACAGCACTGCCAGTGTGATCATTGGAGGAGAGCAGGCTGAGTATCTCAGTAGTAAGATAACAAACTATTCTCCTTGTGGGTAGGAACTCAGTAGTGAGATGCCAAACCACTCCGTCAAGGATGACCATATTCCTTGGAATATAAATTGAATACAGCACTGTCCAGATAGCATGGTCCAACAGCAAGAGCTGGGTGAAGCCTCCGCTGTGGGTTCCAGAACAGCATTAAAATATCAGCAATGAGTCAAGTCTTGCCTCATCCCCACCCAAAACTTCAGACTAAACCCCACTGTAAATATAGGTTATTCCACACCCCTCAGATATACTATCACCTAACCCAATTAAATGTGACCACTCATCTACCATTTTTATTAAAAGAAAGATGGGTTTTTATATCTCTCCTAGACCTCATGGGTGGGATCTCAGCTGTGAGATGTCAAACCACTCCCCCAAGGATGTCCATATTCCTTGGAATATACAAGGAATGCAGCAATGCCCAGATAGCATAGCCAGACAGTCAGAACTGAGGGAGACCTCCCATGTGGGTTCCAGGAGAGTGCTAATAACTTGAACCTTGCCTGACTCCCACCAAAACCTAATCTAATAGACACATGAATTTATAGTGTTTTAGATCAATTATTTAAAGTTTGACTTTTTTTTTTTTTTTGCAACAGTTACTAGTAAGTCATTTTTGATTCATTTTTGATAAGACTTTCACAGCTTTACTTATTGTTATGTGTTTTGATTACTGTGGTTCGTATGAAGATATATAATTGTATATGGCCATCTCTACTTAGGGGAATGTGGTTAGAAGTGCTGAATAATGACAACTGTGAAAATCAGCTTAGAGAATCTGTTGGTTCCATCTATATCCGTTAATTTAATGCAATCACTATGCAGCAGACTGCGATTTCCCTTTGAGGCTTTCACATCTTCCTGGCATATGTTAGTATTGTCAGCTTGATGCTGGATGAAAAGGGCTGGTCAACAAAGTAGTCACGCAACCATTTTCAGTTGGCTGTTGATGGCAAGTCACATGACTCTCCTATTCCTTACCTTCTTATATTCTGTTGCAGACTGGCTTGAATCCATGTGTTATATTACTATACTAACAGTCTACTTGTAGCTCCAAGTAGAGCTTCCCATGCAAAAATTCCATGTTGTTTCCATTTTTGCTAGATTGCTAGATATTTGTTTTAGTATAATGCCAAACTTACAAAACCCCATAAAGTTAAGTGACTCATACAGATTAAGGACATTGGGAAAACCCTATCATCTGAGCATTCAGGGCAGCCTTTACCAAGCAGGGTTCCGTACACAATCCTTTGCCCAGTATTGATCCAGAGGAAGGCAAAAAAAAAAAAAACCCACTGGAGTTTGTAGGGTTCCCTGAGATCAGATGTGTGTTTTATAGGTTCCTCCATTTTTAAAGGGTTGAGAAAGGCTGACTTAGAATAACCATCAGCAGCATTGTTCAGTGGAAAAGACAAAACAATTCATTTTATTTTAATTTTATTTTGATTAAAATAATTAGAAGGAAAAAAAATATTAAAAAATAAATAAAATAAACAAAAAAATGTTTACAAGTAATTCCTTATTATATATCTTCTAACATGATTATTGGCTGACATTAATGATTATAATCACGAAGAATAATTCAACTTTAGTGACAATTTTGTGACAATTATATCTATTCAATATGCTTTAACTAATATTAAAGTAAATTTGTACAAGTCTGCATAAATAATTTATTTGACAAATCACTATATACATCAAAAGTATGAATAAAAAATAAAAAAAAAAAAAAATAGACACATCACTATATACATTAAAAGTATGAATTAAAAAAAAAAATATATATATATATATATATATATATATACACATCTATATATATACACACATCTATATATATATACACACACACGCCTGCCTTTACACACACATGAACTTTATTGGCATCCCAGTCTTAGTCTGTAGGGTTCAATATTGAGTTGGCCCACCCTTTGCAGCTATAACAGCTTCAACTCTTCTGGGAAGGCTGTCCACAAGGTTTAGGAGTGTGTCTATGGGATCATTTAAACCATTCTTCCAGAAGTGCATTTGTGAGGTCAGGCACTGATGTTGGATGAGAAGGCCTGGCTCACAGTCTCCACTCTCATTCATCCCAATGGTGTTCTATTGGATTGAGGTTAGAAGTCTTTACAGGCCAGTCAAGTTCCTCCACCCCAAACTCGCTCATCTATGTCTTTATGAACCTTGCTTTGTGCACTGGTCTAAATCATGTGGTGGAGGGGGGATTATGGTGTGGGGTTGTTTTTCAGGGGTTGGGCTTGGCTCCTTAGTTCCAGTGAAGGGAACTCCTAAGGCGTCAGCATACCAAGACATTTTGGACAATTTCATGCCCCCAACTTTGTGAGTCCTGACCTCAACCTGATAGAACACCTTTAGGATGAATTTGAGCAGAGACTGTGAGCCAGGCCTTCTTGTCCAACATCAGTGCCTGACCTCACAAATGCTCTTCTGGAAGAATGGTCAAACATTCCCATAGACACACTCCTAAACCTTGTATACAGCCTTCCCAGAAGAGTTGAAGCTGTTATAGCTGCAAAGGGTGGGCCAACTCAATATTGAACACTACAGACTAAGACTGGGATGCCAATAAAGTTAATGTGCGTGTAAAGGCAAGCCCAATATTTTGGTAATATAGTGCATATATGTATATATATATATATATATATATATATATATATATATATATATATATATATATATACATATACACACACATATATATATAAATTATTAATACATATTACTTAGCATGCAAGTTACAAAATTATAAATATATCCAGTGCTAGATTCACTTTAAATGTTATCTCTCACGCTTAGCAGACCTCTTTACCTTCTTTCACTTAGTTCTTAACTAATATGAAAAGCAGGCTTGCAGCAGGCAGGGTTGTACAGTAAAGTGTTGGCTAATATCACCTTACATACAGCAGAAATGGGCCTCAGCATAGATTGTATAGACAAGTAAAGGTCACAGAGGCTGAGTCAGACTTCGGGGAGATGCCGAGCGAAGCATTGCGAAGGAACATTCTTTAAGTTTGCAATAGATACTCATCTCTGTCACAAGGACTGAGTTCCCATTTCTCAAAAAGATGGGGTAAAACAAACCAAAAAAATATCTAAAAAAAAATGGCAAAATATTGCATGTATAGAAAAACATCTTTTGCTTATTTTTACCCATCTGGACTACAAAATCCCACCCTATCGCCTCGTTTCTATGATATAAGACGGCATGTTCTGTAGTCCAGCAGGGGAGAACTGGGTGGGCAGACAACGCTACCTAGGATTTCACTGCAGCAGGGGCTGTGTTGTCACCACGCTAGGAGGTCTCAGGATTTCTGGCTTGATATTGGTCTGCACTCTTTGAAAAGTGATGCAGACGGGGAAATGTGTTGCACAGATGAATATTTTTTTGTTTTTTTTAAGATTGTACGCTGGAAATCTAGTTAAAATCGCTCAAACTGCCTAAATGTGGAACTAAAGAAAAAATGATTTTTTAATTTTCTTTTTTCATTTTGGATAGAATTTTTTTTTTGCCCACGTCCCATTCAGGGAGATTTCCATTCATTTCCTGTCCCATAGTCAAAATAGGAAGTGGAAAGAAATCTCTCCCAATTGAGGAATCAATGGTTGTTACCAGAACTAGTGTCCCCAATGGGGGGTTTCTTCTCGATTCCTGTTGTGGTGACATCCTAAAATTTTGGATTATTTTTGCTTTCAGTGATAATGGTAAACAGGACACATAGAGAGGGGGAATCTCCCTAACGGGGGACTGAGAGCAATAAAAACCTGGCAGGTGCTTTAATCCTTCTCCACCCCCCCCCCCCCCGAAAAAAAAATAAAAAAAATAAAAAGAAAGAAAAGTATTTTCTTTATTTAAATTGTATTATTTTTACGTGTGTGGCCAGCATCAGACTTCCGTAGTTTTAAAATGTATTTTATTTTATTTTTTTCAGGAAATCGTTCTATTCTGGACACGCTTCTCTCGCCATGTACGCCATGCTGTATCTCTCGGTGAGTCTTCACACACTATGACCATGCAGAATCTCTTGTGACTCAGGTTACCTAATATTGTGGAGAAGAGGAAGTGTGACCGTAAGCTCAGTGGTCTATAGTGACAGTAATTCCTTGCCAGCCAATCTTCTTGGTCATCTGGGTTATAATGGTTTGGGGTTTTCTGCAGCTCCACAGCCACCAACATCTTCTAATAGATGAGGACAGAAAGACCACAAAATTCTTCCCACTTCTCATACGGCCTGACAACTAGGGATGATCGAACGGTTCGGGTCCACCATCGGTTCGGCCCGAACATTGGGTGTTCGAGGTTCGGCCGAATTTAGAACTTTTTGCCCAAAAAGTTCGGAATTCGGCAACCAGAACCGCCCAAAATGCAATGCTTCAGGAAATGGGCTTTAAAAGCCCGTGATTGGACCAGAACCATTAGCAAAAGCCAATTGAGGGGGCAGGAGAATGCTAGGAATGTGATTGGAGTGACTAGGGGGTCCCTAGACCAATCATTAGTGAATACGCCCCCCAGTATATAAGATCGCCCCCGCCATATTCCCAGCATTGTTATACTGGACATGGAAGAGAGTGGAAGCAGTTCTGTTAATTTTACTTTAAAAGTGTCATTTAGCTATTTTTAGTGTGAGGAAAGGGATATCTAGTGTAGTTAGAGTGCTCCTTTACACTTAAGTTAGCTTCAAAAATTTAGTTTCTGTAGGGAAAGTGTTAAGTGTCAGGGGACCGTAGTGTAGTGTAGGGTTAACTGACAGTGACTGCTATGGCAGGGTGACAAAACCCTTCCATAGCAGGGTGACCGCTATAGAGAAATGATCATTTCTCTGAGTTGCTTCGGGACAGGTATGTGGCTTCTCACCAGCAAGCATTTTTTATGCTGCAGGGGCTGCCACTGCCAGTGTTTTTTTGAGGACATGTTTGATGTCAGATATGACATCTGAATATGTGTATAGGGGGAATATATAGACATATATGTCTGAATATATACCCCTAGACATATATAGGTGTGATAGTAGCAGAAATAAATGCTTGCGCTAATGAAATCATTTACAGTAATATATTTCTGCTACTATCACACCTATATATGTCTAGGGGTATATATTCAGACATATATGCCTATATATACCCCCTATACACATGTTCAGATGTTTTGCCTGCCTCAAAAGAACCCCAAAAAATGCCAAAAAAAACTCTAGCGTCAAAAAAAAAAGATGCCCAGGTGTGTTTTTGCTGGCATTTTTTGGGGGGTTTTGGAGGCAGGCAAAACATCAGAACTTGTGCACAGTACCACTATACACAAGTTCAGATGTTTTTCCTGACTGCAAAGAACCCAAAAAAATGCCTGCTATTAAACCGGCAAGGTGTTACAGCAGAGAAGCCATATTCCTGTGCTTAAAGTTTTCTAATACAAACGATCTTTTTTTTTCTGGTTCTGGACATGCTACAGAGCTGAAACTTCACAGGTACACTTTTTAGACCCCCCAGATACTAAATCCAAAGAATCAAAAAATCTCTTTTTTTTTTTTTTTTTTTAATTTTTCAATAATTGGCTTTTTTATCAAAAATGACAATTTTTAAGAACTTTTTTTTGTGTGATTAATAGTTAATGGGGCATGACCCAGAACCCTAGGCACTTTTTAGGGGCATTTATTGGGTTTTAGGGCTTAAAAATGGTGTTTTTTGATTACAGAAGTTCGGGTCCCATTGATTTCAATGGGGTTCTGAAATCCGGGCCGAACTTTCGTGAAGTTCGGGTGTTCTGGTCGAACCGAACTTTTCAAAAGTTCGATCATCCCTACTGACAACCTCAACAAAGGATCTCTCATTTTAGACTAACATTCTAAAGCAATCTTAGCAATCACTCTGCATTCAGTAGATTGGGAATTTAACACAATTATCTTATATATATATATAAATATTTTTTTTAAATTATTATTTAATAATAATTATTACTATTATACATACAATTTTGGCTTTCACTGATTTTTTATATATATATAAATATATATATATATTTATATATATATATATAAATATATATAATTTATGGATAAAGAAGGAAATATTTAAAGCTCAGCTCCAGCCAAGACATTTTCTTTTGGTTTGAAGAACAGGGAAATGCCTTTCTTGGGAAGTCTCTGCAATAGACAAAGGATCCAGGGAATATCCAAATGTCTTCTGGGGGATCAGGAAGAATTTTTTTCCCCCCACTAGAACAAATTGGAAAATGCTAGATTTTTTTGCCTTTCCCTAAATCTGGGGTCTCCAAATCATGGCCCAGGGGCCACATCTGGCCCCCTACTAGATGGTATCTGGCCCGCAGCAGCTGCCCAGGAAAATACCCCTCAGGTAGCTGGCAGTGGATGTGCTGGTCTGTGTATCGTAATATGGAGATCAGGATATCCACTGCCAGCCAGCCATGACCCTTATACATCGATATATGGAGGGACTATTCTGGATGTAAGGGGGGACTCTGCATGGCACACATGGAATTAAGGGGGGACTCTGCTTGGCACACATGGATGTATTGGGAAATCTGCTGGGCACATATAGATTTAAGGGGGGACTCTGTTGGGCACATATGAATGTAAGGGGGGACTCTGTTGGGCACATATGGATGTAAGGGGGGACTCTGCTGGGCACATATGAATGTAAAGGGAGGACTCTGCTGGGCACACATGGATGTAAGAGGGACTCTGCTGGGCAAACATGGATGTAAGGGGGAACTCTGCTGGGCCCACATGGATGTAAAGGGGGGACTCTGCTGCGCACACATGTATGTAAGGGGTGATTCTGCTGGGCACACATGGATGTAAAGGGGGGACTCTGCTGGGCACACATGGATGTAAGGGGGAACTCTGCTGGGCACACATAGATGTAAGGGGGGACTCTGTTGGGCACATATGAATGTAAGGGGGGACTCTGTTGGGCACATATGAATGTAAGGGGGGACTCTGTTGGGCACGTATGGATGTAAGGGGGGACTCTGCTGGGCACATATGAATGTAAAGGGAGGACTCTGCTGGGCACACATGGATGTAAGAGGGACTCTGCTGGGCAAACATGGATGTAAGGGGGAACTCTGCTGGGCCCACATGGATGTAAGGGGTGACTCTGCTGGGCACACATGGATGTAAAGGGGGGACTCTGCTGGGCACACATGGATGTAAGGGGGGACTCTGCTGGGCACACATAGATGTAAGGGGGGACTCTGCTGGGCACACATGGATGTAAGAGGGACTCTGCTGGACACACATGAATGTAAGGGGGGACTCTGCTGAGCACACATGGATGCAAGGGGGGACTATTCTGGGTATACATGGATGTAGGGAGGGGACTCTGCTGTGCAAACATGGATTTTAGGGAGGACTCTGCTGGGCACTCCTGGATGTAAGAGGGGACTCTGCTGGGCACTCTTGGATGTAAGGGGGGGGGGAACTCCCCTGGGCACATATGTATGTAATGGGGGGGAGCTCTTGTGGGCACATATGTATGTAAGGGGGGGACTCTGATGGGCACAAATGAAAGTAAGAGGGGGACTCTGATGGGCACAAATGAAAGTAAGGGGGGGGACTCTGATGGGCACTCCGGGATGTAAATGGATATATTTTTTTTAAATAAAACAGTTTTTTTTTGGCCTGCAAACATTTGTAAAATATACTATGTGGCCCTAAAAGGTTTTGGTGACTCTGGATCAACTGTGGGTATAGGATTTATAAAATCCTTTTCTACAGAGTATAGATCTGTTTTTATCCCAAGCATGCGTAGATTCACTTACTGTTGACTTAAGCTGGGCTCACTACCTCTTCTGGAAGTCTGTTACAAGCATCAACTACTCTTTCAGTAAAACACTGTGGGGTTTATTTATCAAAACTGGAGAGTAAAAAATCTGCTGCAGCTCTGTATAGAAACCAATCAGCTTCCAGTTTTTTTTTTTTTTGTCAAAGCTTAATTGAACCAGCTGAAGTTAGAAGCTGATTGGTTACTATGCAGAGCTGCACCAGATTTTTCACTCTCCAGTTTTAGTAAATGAACCTCAATGTGGGATTCATTTTAAACTTTCCCCCTGTAGTTTGAGGTCATGTCCCCAATGTTGACACTCTGCACTGACTAACCCAATGTGACTCACAAACTCATAACCTTGTGTCTGACTTTTGTGACTCCGATGTCATGTTCAGGATATTTTGCAATAAGTTTAAGACATTAGGAGTTTTCTCTCTACCTGAGAAATCTGCATTGCAATGTGTCATATGGTGCAATGCCAGTATGGGGACATTTAACTCCTTGCCACTGTCCCTTTAAGTGGACAGTCTCGCTTGGGTCCAGTAGGAGGGGCTCCTGAATAAAAGTCATTGTAATTGGCTGCACAGTGATGTCTTTATCAGGAGCTGTCCTACCAGCTTCCGATCATTGTTAGCTGACCGCAGTGCAGTTGGTGACATTTAAAAGGCAGCTCAGAGTTAAGACCCAACTCCATGCTGTGTGATGCCCCTGGAAGACAGTTAATAGGACAGTAAAACGTGCAATAATCAATAGGAACCAATCAGCATTCACCTTTCTCTGGCTTGATTGCCTTAAACAGAAATGTAATTGGTTTGCCAAAAGAAATTCCCTTTTGCTGTCCATACTGAAGAATAGTTACTCATACAACGTGTCCTCTCCAGTTTTATCTGCAGGTACGGATGGCGTGGAGCGGGGCCCGCCTCTTGCGTCCTCTTGTTCAGTTTGTATTGATCCTTGTGGCTTTATATATCGGATTCACCCGCGTATCGGACCACAGGCACCACCCTTCCGACGTGGCTGTTGGCTACCTGCAGGGAGCACTGGTGGCTTATTGGGTGGTAAGTTGGAACTAATTTGACCAGTTAAACAAACCTTTACCTGTCTCTCCATGTCAGGGTCTACAGAGTGGGTAAATTCATGAACAAACCAGACATTTAAAAAAAAGATTTACAATCCCAATATAAGTGCGATAATTCGCAGCAAAACGCATGTTTTACCGCACCTTTACAAAAGAACCATGACTTGAGGCTATTCATGTTGACGTGGCGCCATTCATAGTGTGCATTGTGGAGCATTGCATTAGAGAACTAGTGCGCTAAAATGAAATATAAATTAAACGTTTAAAATGAAAAAAATAAAGATTAAATAAAATTAAAAATGAATTAAAATGAATTTGGTGCAAAATGAATGGGCTATCTTTATGTGCCATAATGAAAATGCGTTAACAGTGATAAGGAAATCAACAGCCTCTGCTCACATGAAATGGTTTTATTTTTTGACATTTTTTTTTAGAAGAGGAGTTACAAAGTACAGATTAGAAAGTAAAAAGAAACAAAGAAACTGCGCTCTTACATCATAAAATACATATCGCCATAGTGAATAAACAATAGTGAATAGACAAATAAATAAATACATTCATTTAAATGATAGAAAATACATAAAAATTGTGAGGTCCATATATAATCCCACACGTGAATAATGTCCTCAGTGAGTATAGGAAAGGTTCCTCTCCACCAGCATACAGACGCACTATACACTTACCAGACTTAATTGACCCCTATTACAGGGAATCAAATTGTGCCTATGAGAAAATCCAAGATGTCATACATGCGGTCACAGGAATGATTTCAAACTGCTGCTATCATCCATTAATATGTGTATAAATAGTGTATTCAAAACTCCAGTGTTGCCATATAGAGAGGAAGAAACACTCTCATGGTGCAGTATTTCAAATCATTTATTTAAAAAAGAAGTTTGTATTGCACTTACATCAAAGAAGACAGGGATCAGCATGAATTGTATAGGAATTGCCGGTTTGCACTCCACCTGCTTTCCAGCTGACCAAAAATGACGTATCTCAAACACTACCCAATGCCATTTCATCAGTCTATGTCTGACATCCTTAGGGGTAACCCCTGAGGATGTCAGACATAGACTGACAAAACGGCATTGGATGGGGTTTGAGATACCACCCGAACACCAATGAATGCACATCAATCATTAACAATAAACGTTCATTTCTGTTCTGTTCAACATATCAGCTAGACCAAGAGTGCAGTAGAACATTAGGAGACTAAAGTTAGCCATACTCCATTCATAAGAAAAGTCAGATTTGTTTGTGAGAGAATTCAATGGCACCATTACAGATTCAACATATATTTCATAGGATATTTTATTCGTCTGCCATGCCAATGTGTTGAATTGCAATGTTTGGAAATACTGGATATACTGAATTGTTATTTAAACCTAACGTTAGCATATAAGCACCTAATATTGTCATTTAATCCTAACATTAGCATATACGCACCTAATTTTGTGATTTGATCCCAACATTAGCATATAAGCACCTAATTTTGTTATTTGATCCCAACATTAGCATAAAAGCACCTAATTTTGTGATTTGATCCCAACATTAGCATATAAGCACCTAATTTTGTGATTTGATCCTAACATTAGCATATAAGCACCTAATATTGTAATCTAATCCTAACATTAGCATATAAGCACCTAATTTTGAGATTTGATCCTAACATTAACATATAAGTACCTAATATTGTGATTTAATCCTAACATTAACATATAAGCACCTAATATTGTGATTTAATCCTAACATTAGCATATAAGCACCTAATATTGTGATTTAATCCTAACATTAGCATATAAGCACCTAATTTTGAGATTTGATCCCAACATTAGCATATAAGCACCCATTTTTGTGATTTGATCCTAACATTAGCACATAAGCACCAAATATTGTCATTTAGTCCTATGTTAGCATATAAAGCACTTAATACGATTTAATTCTAGCGTTAACACATAAACACCTAAAATTATAATTTAATCCTATCATCATATAAGCACATAATATTGTAATTCAATTATTAGAAAAAGCCAATAATATATACATATTTTTATTTTTTTATTTTAAGAAAATATGACCTTAACGATTATGGTAGAATTGATCGTTTTTTTTATGCCAAAAAATCAAAAGTTTCTGCAGAAAAGCCAGGAGTGACAATGCGTGCGACAGACAGATAAGTCGTTACAGACAATTATAGACCCGGTGAAATCTAAACATAGATGGGACTGTCCCCTCCCTGTCCCTTTGTCCAGGTTATTTCTGGGAGAGTGGGAAATAGGAAATCTTATATAAATGAAGAATGGGTGGCTTCTCCTTCTTTTCCCTGCCGGGGTCTGTGAACCGTGGGGGGAGGCGCTATCAGGAAACGTCTGTGTATCCTGTTAAATTCTGCACAGAGGATGTTCCCTGAGCCATGATGAGCCACACAGGGTTAGCCTGGAAAAGAGGTATCCTGGCATTAAGGAGTTAAAGAAGAACTCTGTACATAATCATTGTGTAAATACACCAGGAGAAGATATATTGCTGCACAGGTTCTTTATCTAACAAAGCTCATCGATCAATATCACCAGGTAAAGGGTACTATAGATCATATGCAATGTACACTATAGCAGCAAATACAAATGAATAGTAAACATTGATATTACTACATCAAAATACAACAGTAGCTCCAACGTTTAAAAAAAAAAACAAATAGCATGCTTTGTCAATGCCGCGGTATAGAAGGGAGGTGGCAGCCTTTGATTGGATTCTGGCTTTTGGCATAAAAACCTTTAAATAGTACCATTTGTTTTTAATGTCCTATTTAGACTATACATTCCGTTGATAAAGAAAAAAATAGTTATTATAGGTTTTGCTAATGATTAAATGACAATATTAGGTGCTCATATGCTAATGTTAGGATTAAATGACAATATTAGGTGCTCATATGCTAATGCTAGGATTAAACGACAATATTAGGTGCTCATATGCTAATGCTAGGATTAAACGACAATATTAGGTGCTCATATGCTAATGTTAGGATTAAATGACAATATTAGGTGCTCATATGCTAATGTTAGGATTAAATGACAATAGTAGGCGCCTTTATACTAATGTTAGGGCTAAATGTCATTATTGGGTGCTCATATGCTAATGTTAGGATTAAATCACAATATTAGGTGCTTATATGCTAATGCTAGGATTAAATCACAATATTAGATGCTTTTATGCTAACTTTAGGATTAAATCACAATACAGTAATCCCCCGCTACATCGCGGTTCAGTTTTTGCGGTCCCGGTAATTCGCGTTTTTTTTTGTAATGTTATTTTACTATATAAATCATTAAAAATGAAAGTTTTTTGTGTTTTTCATAGCTCTTGCTCTGTCTCTAAGTATCTTTTATGTGTTTAAATGAGTTTCTTTTGTTTTAAAAGTGTGTTTAAAGACCTTAAAATGCTTCTACACGTACAGTGACAGTAAAAAAATCATGCCTACAATGCATTTTAATAGGGTTTTTCTATTTCGCGGAATTTCACTTTTCGCGGCTGGGTCCGGAACGTAACCCCCGCAATGGAGGGGGGTTTACTGTATTAGATGCTTTTATGCTGACTTTAGGATTAAATCACAATATTAGATGCTTTTATGCTGACTTTAGGATTAAATCACAATATTAGGTGCGCATATACTAATGTTAGGATTAAATGTCGATATTAGGTGCTCTTATGCTAATGTTAGGATTACATGCCAATATTAGGTGCCTATATACTAATGTTAGGATTAAATGACAATAGTAGGTACCTTTATACTATTAGGAGTAGGACTAAATGTCAATATTAGGTGCTCTTATGCTAATGTTAGGATTAAATGACCATATTAGGTGCCTATATACAGGCATACCCCGCTTTAAGTACACTCACTTTAAGTACACTCGCGAGTAAGGACACAGCTTGTTCAGCTTGGCATGACACTACTCCCGGTTTTTAACATTGGCGTCTATAGGAAATCTTGGTCAGCTTGACATGGCGCTGCTCCCAAACCATAAGTGACAGGGATACCAAACGTAGGGAGCACCGAGAGGGGACCCAGGACTATAACATATCCTGTTTGTGGCTGGCCAGCTTGCCTAGGTAATCTACCATGTCATAGTCCTGGATCCCCTTAACATGCTTCCCAAGCTTGGTGTCCTTGTCACATGGTTTGGGAGCAATGCCATGTCAAGCTGACCAAGATTTCCTATGGAGCTAGTGTATTTACATGCATTGAGAAATGAAAAAAGGTATTGCTTCACTTTAAGTACATTTTCGTTTTACATACATGCTCTGGTCCCATTGTGTACTTAAAAGTGGGGTATGCCTGTACTAATGTTAGGATTAAATGACAATAGTAGGTACCTTTATACTATTAGGAGTAGGACTAAATGTCGATATTAGGTGCTCTTATGCTAATGTTAGGATTACATGCCAATATTAGGTGCCTATATACTAATGTTAGGATTAAATGACAATAGTAGGTACCTTTATACTATTAGGAGTAGGACTAAATGTCAATATTAGGTGCTTATATGCTAATGTTAAGATTAAATCACAATATTAGGTGCATTATATGCTAACTTTAGGGTTAAATCACAATATTATGTGCTTATATGCTAATGTTAGGATTAAATCACAATAGTAGGTGCCTTTAGACCGCATTCACACTGAAGCGGCACGACTTCTGCACAACTTCGGGGGGCGACCTGTGAAGTCCCGCGCACCGTGACTTGCGCGGACTTCACATAGTGGAAGTCAATGCAAGTCGCCTCGAAATAGTACAGGACTCCTTTTCTAAGTTGGAGTGACTTGTGTCGCTCCTATTAGAACGGGTCCTGTACCAGTGCATGGACCGCGACTTGTCAGGCTGACAAGTCGCGGTAGTGTGAATGGAGCCTTATACCAACAGTAGGACTAAATGTCAATATTAGGTGCATATTTGATAAGGTTAGGATTAAATGTCAATATTGGGTGCTCATATGCTAAAGTTAGGTTCTTTGTTCTAGGAAAATAACGGACAGAGGGTGGAGATGGGGGGAGGTAGGATAATATGTGCCCCCCTCTGAGCTGTATTTGTTGGGCTGAAGGACACAGACATCTGCCCTTGAAGATGATGTTATGCTCTTATTTGCACCAGAGCCCTTCCTTCACCAACCAGGGTTCCTCCAGAGGTTGCTAGGGGTTCCTTGAGCAATGAGCAATTTCTGCCTCTCAGATAAGCTCCCACTGACACCAATGATCTTTTTAGCTATCTGGAAGAAGGTAATTCTTCCCAATGTCCACAAGTGTAAGGAACATTCATCCCACTGACCATCCCACTAATGTATCTTGAGTTGTAAATATAGTCATTTTTAGCAGGGGTTCCCCGAGACCTGACAATTATTTCAAGGGTTCCTCTGTGTTGAAAAGGCTGCTTTAGAGTCTGCCTTTACATCAGAATCTGCCCTTCAACTCAGAGTTGAAGGGCTGATCTACACATCCTGGACCATCTTTAATTCAGTTGTCCAACCTTCCTTTAGAGTATCCATTTACATCAGAGCCCCCCTTCGCTTTCGAAGTTTCCCTTTACATCAGAGTCCCCCTTTATCATATGAGTTTTCACTTTACATCAGGAGCCCCACTTCACTTTAGAGTCTACCCTTCACATCAGAGTCCCCTTTTTACATCAGGAGCCACTCCCTTCACATTAGATTCCTCATTCCCACCCTCCGTTTAAACTGGCAATACGCTAGTAGATTTTAGTTCAAAATGTTTTATGTTTAAGAATGTTAGTTCAATTTGCTAATCATTAGTGGGGGTTATTATTATTATTATTATTTTATTTAGGTATAGCATCAATATTTATTATTGTATTTATTACATGATTAATATCATTATTAATATTATAATGTTATATAGTTGTATTATCAAAATGTATTATTGTATGTATATAATAATAATAATTACATACAATATTAATATATGATACATACAATATTAATAATGATAATACAACTATATAACATAATAATAATAATAATAATAATAATAATAATAATAATAATAATATCATAACAATGACATAAATACATTATGTCATAAATACATACAATATTAATATATGATACATAATATTAATAATGATAATACAACTATAAAGCATAATAATAATATTAATAATGTCATAAATACAATAATAAATATTGATACTATATCTAAATAAAAAAAATAATATTAATATAGTATTAAATACAATAATAAATCATGTAATAATAAATACAATAATAAAAAATATAACTATATAAAATAATAATCATGATAATAATAATAATAATAATAATAATAATAATAATAATAATAATAATAACAACAATATTATTATTATTTTATATAGTTATATTATCATTATTTATGAATGCATTTATTACCATTATATTATTATTTTATATAGGTATAGTATCAATATGTATTATTGTATTTATTATTATTATTATTATTATTATTAATATGTTATATAGTTGTATTACCATTATCTATTATATTGATTTTATTACATGATTAATATTATTTCTGTTGTTATTATTATAATTCAGAAATAAAACAAATATCATCATCTTGTCTTTAGGCTTTCCACGTTTCCAGTTTGTTTCGGCGGACTCGCTCTCAGACGGTCAGCGTCCCTCCGCGTCCCGACAGCCCAGAGACTTTCACAAACTGTTAAGTGCTAATTAAAATCATCAAGAACTGTGAAAATCCTCGATTGTGAGGATGGAGAAGACAAGACGGCTCTGCAGAACTGGACTGTGAGAGTTTGCTGGGGGTATAATGGGGTTCAAAATTAAAACTTGAGCCCCCCCTTTAAGCTCGGTGGACAGAGAGTCACTGCAATGTGACCCCCGAAACTCATATTCAGACATTTCAGAGCCAAGAGACATTTCTAGAAGACGCCCAGCGTTTTCCAGCATGTGATAAGCTACATTCAAATACTATAAGCAGAGATGATCCTTGTCCTAGGAAGAATGCAACAACCAATCAGAATGTTTCTTTTACTGATCAGACAGTACACTGAGATATGTTTTCCTGTTACGTGTTACTGCACTTTACCCATCATTGCTCCTCCCTACATTACCTCTTTGAATAAGCCTTAAGGGCACTCCACCCGTAAAATGTTGGCTATTAGGTGGAGTCTGGCTGCTGATCCACCTGCTGATTTTTTTATACTTCTTGGAGAATCTGTTGGTAAGATTTCCCCACCATGTGTCTAGACTCTAAGAGTTTTGGGGATTCCCATCCCACCAATCCAGCAGGATCGGTGGTGCCATTCAGAAACCCAGTTTCTTTATGGCACCTCGTTGTACCAACACAGTTACTGCAGGGAGATAAGGGAGGAAGAAGGAGGTTTAACTCTTCAGTATCTACCCAAAAATAGTAATTTCAGTTTTGGATGGAGTGACACTTTAAGAATAAAAGTATAGCACTATAAAGTAATGTTATAGAAGGACTTTGGTGAGAGAAACATGTGCATGAAGCGATTATAGCGACTTCTCCTTACCTACAAGAAAGACGTTCTATCAGGACTGCCCATGTAATATGGTTACCTTACCCTTAGAGGTTGCTCACTCATGCAGCAGTGCTTGTCATTCATCTGAAAAGTGATCCATGGTGAATTGCTTTTCAGCCTTTCCTCATTGCCTCTTTAATCCCTTAAAATGGTGCACCACCACGCCACGGTTGCACTATCACACCATTGTTGCACCACCATGCCATGGTTGCACCATCACGTCATGGTTGCACTATCACGCCACGGTTGCACCACCCCACCACGGTTGTATCATCACACCATGGTTGTACCATAACGCCATGGTTGCACCACCACATCATGGTTGCACCACCACACCACGGTTGCACCATCACACAATGGTTGCACCACCATGCCAAGGTTGCACCACGGTTGCACCTTAATGCCATGGTTGCTCTATCACAACACAGTTGCACCATCACGCTACGTTGCACCATCACACCATGGTTGCACCACTACGCCACGGTTGCACTATCACACCATGGTTGCACCATCACGTCATGGTTGCACCACCACACCACGGTTGCATCATCACGTCATGGTTTCACTATCACGCCATGGTTGCACCACCACACCACGGTTGCATCGTCACACCATGGTTGTACCCTCACACCATGGTTGCACCACCATGCCACGGTTGCACCATCAAGCCATGGTTGTATCACCACATCACAGTTGCACCATCACACCACGGTTGCACCACCATGACACGGTTGTCCCATCATGCCATGGTTGCTCTATCACACCGTGGTTGTGCCACCACACCACATTGCGCCATCACGCCACGGTTGTACGATCACATCACAGTTGCACCATCACACTACGTTGCACCACCGCGACACAATTGTAGGGCAGTTGTGGGGCAACCCTCTTTACTTGAATGGGTTGTGTTTGGCATCACTACTGCCTGCAGTTTCATTTTTGCTGCAGCTGTAAAGGGAAGTACTGATCTGCAGTATGGGTATAGCCCAGAGAGGCTGCGTGCTCTTATTTAGGTGGGCAATCAATGGGGGAAGTAAACTATGGCTCAATGGACAGGTTTTAGTGCCCCTCGACCAGCCGTGTGAACAAGCGCTTGAAGTGAACTTGTGACAGCAGGTCCACATTCATGGCAGCCCTACTCCTCTATTCGGCCCCTAGGAGTGACTTAGAGCTTACAGGGGGGTGAGTGCCCCCACCCCACCCCAATATGACAATGCAGGGTGTATGAGTGACCAATCACAAAGCCCCAGTGTTTTCAGGTGGGAGGAAGCAGAGTGAGTCATATAATCCACTAGACCTTGAAGTACCAGGTATCCCCCCCCCCCCCTCTTTTTGTGACTAAGATGCAAATTTTAAGCAAGTCCCAGCTTAGCTTGAAACATTCCTGACCTCTGCCTGAATTCTGAGATGCCTAAACACCCCTGCCCGACACGTGAAATATGATACTGTCTGAGCTACTATCAAGAAAAAAAGTGATAGAATTAACTTTATGTCCCTTATTATTTTTTATCAACATCTGGCAGTCAATGCACTTATTCCGAACCTCAACCTGATTGGAGATTTCAGCTGGTGTGTAGGGGAAAGGTTTTTTGGTGATTTAACAGAGAGCACTTTGAATATGTTGGAGAACTCTGATTATTGTAAGGACCTCAAGAAGCAGGACACACGGGACTTTGAGTACCTTTAAAGGAGACCAGTGCAAGCGACATCACCGGGAGCCGCATGTGCACCCCGAGCCACTGCAGGACTGAATGTACAGCTAATTTACAGACTTGTCTGGAATTTCCCTTTCCAGAAATTCCTGACCGCTGGACGGTGCAGGAAATGAATCCTGATGTGACGTCAAACATGTTTATACATTGACTGGAAATTTTCTGAGATCTGTACAGAAGGATGAATATATATTGATAACATTTATCATATTACAATGAGTCAGTCCTGTGTCAGTGTCTGGAAGTGATGTGTGTGTGCGGGGGATCTGTATATGGGGGGGGGTCAGGTTTACATACCTTTTCCCAGATCTATATCATATACAGGTGAGAACACGCAGAAGTGACACAGGAATGTCATAGAACGCACCTTTCACCATCCATCAGCCAATCATTCATCTGTTTAATATTTAACCAGTTCTGGACCGGAAGGATTTGCCCCCGTAACGACCAGGCCATTTTTTGCGAATCGGCACTGCGTTACTTTTACGGACAATTGCGTAGTCGTGCGACGCTGTACCTAAATAAAATGAATATCCTTTTTTTCCCCACCTTTTGGTGGTATTTGATCACCTGTGCGATTTTTATTTTTTGCGCTATAAACAAAAAAAAAAAAAAAACAACAATTCTGAAAACCCCAAAACACCCCAATAGTTTTCACTTTCTGCTATATAACATTCCCCCCCCCCCCAAAAAAAAAAAAAAAAAACGAAAAATCAGAATTTTTCATCCTTTTAGGCCAATTTGTATTATGCTACATATTTTTGGTAAAAAACGAAATCACAATAAGCGTATTTGAATTGGTTTGCGCAAAAGTATTGCGTCTTCTTTTTACTAGTAATGGCGGCGATCTGCGATTTTTGGCAGGACAGATTGGACCCCTAACTGACGTTTATGACTGTTGGGGGTACCGGTGACATTACTACAGTAATCAGTGCTAAAACATATTTTTATATGTTTTATTATGCACTGTTACTGTAATAATGACACTGGTAGGGAAGAGGTTAACACAGTAGTGATCAAAGGGTTAATTGTATTCCTAGGGGAGTGTTTTCTAACTGTATGGAGGATGGGCTTGTGAAATTACCATAGAGACCTATAGAAGGATTACAGGCGCTCTGGTATCATTTCAAAGAGAACAATGTCCTGATGTGTTTACAACAGCTGACCGTCCTTCTCTCTCAGCAGGGAACGATTGCTTGCGGGTGCCTGGCGGCAATCACGGTCACCGGCCCTATGGATCAGCATTCCCGCTGCCTAGTGGGGGTGAGAGCGCGCTGCCAGTGGCGCCCCCCAGCACCACTCCCGCAAACCAATGTACCCATACAAAGTATAACGGGCGGTCGGCAAGTGGTTAAGGAAGAGAAAACCTCTATAAACAAGGAAATTACATTTTATAGCTGAAGTTTAATCTGCTAATATTTTACCTTCTCTAGTTCATCACTGGGTCTCTGTACTTCTCTATGCATTGCAGAAAGATCATGGCTGGTGGAAGAGGACAGCAGGGTGCAGTATAATACTTCCTGAAAACATCACAGTACCCTGCCTTAGTACTCCTCCCAATAGTCCTCAGTTACAAGCAGTGGGCTGGAGGAGGAGTTACGCAAATACCAAAATGCCTTGGTGGATGGGTGTCAGTTTGGAGGAGTGGGCGTTTCTAGGCAGAGAGCATTTGCATAAATAACACTGTAGGTTAACACCCATATGTGACACTGAGCCTCTGTGATTGAAATAACTGAAATCCAAAGAATGAAAGGGGTGGGCCAGGGACAGACACATTGGGGAGGAAAGGGCTAGATGAAACTGGGCCTCCTCCAGCCAGGAAATGAGGTGGGCTTTATCTGACTGGCTGCAGCTTCTAATCACCATTGAAGTGAGAAGCTCACAGTGTGCAGTGAAATGAGAGAGAGAGAGAGAGAGGTTCTAATGAAACCTTTAAAAAACTAAGAGGGAGAAAGAAAGAAAGAAAGAAAGAAAGAAAGAAAGAAAGAAAGAAAGAAAGAAAGAAAGAAAGAAAGAAAGAAAGAAAGAAAGAAAGAAAGAAAGAAAGAAAGAAAGAAGAAGAAAGAAAGAGAAGAAAGAAAGAAAGAAGAAAGAAAGAGAGAGAGAGAGAAAGAAAGAAAGAAAGAAAGAAAGAAAGAAAGAGAGAGAGGAGAGAGAAAAAGAAAGAAAGAAAGAAAGAAAGAAAGAAAGAAAGAAAGAAAGAAAGAAAGAAAGAAAGAAAGAAAGAAAGAAAAGAAAGAGAAAGAAAGAAAGAAAGAAAGAAAGAAAGAAAGAAAGAAAGAAAGAAAGAAAGAAAGAAAGAAAGAAAGAAAGAAAGAAAGAAAGAAAGAAAGAAAGAAAGAAAGAGAAAGAAGAAAGAAAGAAAGAAAGAAAAAGAGAAAGAAAGAAAGAAAGAAGAAAGAAAGAAGAAAGAAAGAAAGAAAGAAAGAAAGAAAGAAAAGAAAGAAAGAAAGAAAGAAAGAAAGAAAGAAAGAAAGAAAGAAAGAAAGAAAAGAGAGAAAGAAAGAAAGAACCCTCAAGAAGAAAGAAAGAAAGAAAGAAGAGAAAGAAAGAAAGAGAGAGAAAGAAAGAAAGAAAGAAAGAAAGAAAGAAAGAAAGAAAGAAAGAGAAAGAAAGAGAGAAAGAAAGAAAGAAAGAAGAAAGAAAGAAAGAAAGAAAGAAAGAAAGAAAGAAAGAAAGAAAGAAAGAAAGAAAGAAAGAAAGAAAGAAAGAAAAGAAAGAGAGAGAGAGAGAAAGAAAGAAAGAAAGAAAGAAAGAAAGAAAGAAAGAAAGAAAGAAAGAAAGAAAGAAAGAAATTAGGTTATCTCCCTGTAGTAGCTGAAGAAGAGGTTCTAATGAAACCTCTTAGTAAGAGAGAAAGAGAAAAGAAAAAGAGAGAGAGAAAAAGAAAGTAAGAAATAAAGAAAGAGAGAGAGATCAAAAAATGAAGAGAGAAAGAGAAAGTGTGTTTCCATCATCTGTCGGGTGTTGCCGCCGCCATTGCCGGTAAGGGAACCCGGCCTTGCAGCTTCACAGGCAGGTCCCTACTGAGCATGCACGAAGCGCGCTGCACATGCCTACTGGATTGGCGGGGAGGGAGGAGGGGGCTGAGCTTCCGAGGGACGGCGCTGCGGCGCCGTATCCCGGAAGTGGGGAAGGGTATCTGTCATAAACAAACAAATGTGGCACCGGAGGGGGGAGGAAACAAAAGAGCGGAAGTTCCATTTTTGGATGGAACTCTGCTTTAAGTTATTTTCTAGTGATATCTGAAGAAGAGGTTCTAATGATACCTCTTAGAAAGAGAGAGAGAAAGAAAGAAAAAAAAAAGAAAGAGAGAGAGGAAAGAAAGAGAGAAAGAAAGAAAGAAAGAAAGAAAGAAAGAAAGAAAGAAAGAAAGAAAGAGAGAGAGAGAGAGAGAGAGAGAAAGAAAGAAAGAAAGAAAGAAAGAAGAAAAGAAAGAAAGAAAGAAAGAAAGAAAGAAAGAAAGAAAGAAAGAAAGAAAGAAAGAAAGAAAGAAAGAAAGAAAGAAAGAAAGAAAGAAGTGTTAGAAAAAGAGGAAGGAAACGCGTTTTAGGCTTTCTAATAGAAAGCCTCGCAATACCTGTCTACAGACACAGAAGGCCAGTGCAGTGACCGTCTAGCAGCAAGAAGGAATCCCATTGGATTGGTAACAACTTGATAAAGAGATCTCTATCCACCTTCCATAAAGGATTATTGTATGTATTGCAAATATAACAACCAGACACAGAGATCTCTATCCACCTTTGTAATCAAATGATTGTAATAAAGTTACAAAACAATCAGTTAAGCAGAAAACAACCTTGGTGAATGTGTTTATACATTAGCAACCATTGTTGTTAAATCATTCTGATCTGTCCTCGCCAGGACCTTCACTTTATCACCATATTGTTATGTTCCTAAGGGGGGGGGGGGGGGGATAGGATGACTGAGCCGGTCTGATCAATGCAACATGAACCTGGGGCCCCTCTCCCATCGCTCTGTCATATGGATCCTGTACAGAATGTTAGAATCCTCCCAGCTGTCCCTGCAGATTGCGGCAGACAGGTGCAGTTGGGTCTGAGTGTATTTATATGCTTGCTTTATTATGCCACCCAGACAGGCCACATTCCACAACCTGTCATGGGTATGCAATGGACACACTGCAGTCCTGAGCCTAGGCTGGCCATTGGAAGTACCACAAGTTCAATACAAGCTCTGTGTACTTACCTTAAACCTGCATTCTAGGCAAAACAAATACCGCCTAAAGAAAAAATGGATGTGCGTTCTTACTTGAATCTAAGGGTCACATTTATATATATATATATATATATATATATATATATATATATATATATATATATATATATATACTGTATATATATATATATGTATATATGTATATATGTGTATATATATATATATAAAAACAAAAAATTGCATAGCAATTCACTCAATGAAAGTACATGTACACTCTTTCTATGACAAAATAAAAACAAAAAACGGATGTTATTAAACTATTTCCCATACTAGTCAAACATTTCCCATTGAATTGTCACCCAAGCCGCATCACCGGTGACGTCACATCCGCCTCCCGTCCTGAACCCAGAGGACATTGGATTCTTCCAGAGGACACTTTTCCAGCAGCGCATGTACGGCATTCCCCCCTTCCATCCCAGTGGGATTCGTGCTGCTTGGATGCCCGAATAGCAGAGGATAGATGAGCTGTATTTTCACAGTTATCCTGTCTGTTGCTTAATGCAAGTGCAATAAATCCTGTGTTTTTATTTTACCACTGCACTTAGATGGCGCTTGTCTGTGTTTTCTTTTACTGTTTGCACAGCATGGAGTTCTACTTCTACTCTTTTGAACAAGCTGCCTGAAGTGTGGGTATCCCATAGACTTTGGACTTTTTTAAAAGGACTTTGTAGACTCTAACTGGCTGCATGGAATTTACATATTCCCCGGGTACTGATATCTCTGCGCTACAAACCCTCACCAAATTTAGTAGGAACAAGGAGTACAGGTGGAGGTTTTGCTCCAAGAATTAAGATACGGAATCGGGTACAACAGTGTGCTATGGGCCAGCAGCAAAAGAGTTTTAAACAGGGATAATAGTCCTAACCAGTGTATGCCTAACTTTTATTTTATCTATCCGTATAGAGGGGTGCGGTGAATGTGACTGATATAAGAATAGGTGAAGGAAAAAGTAGAAACCTAGTTTCTCAGAAACATGGTGGACTTTGTAGGCACAACAAGAGGATCTTAATAAAAATGTATGTACGTTTTATTCAATAAATTCAAAAACATCAACGTATATAAAGATAATTGTAACACCTTCTACATTCAGTAGATCGAAGCAATACCCAAACCAACAACATGGAGGAAAATTCAGTCACTCAGGTGGTGGTGTGCAAAAGTCCATCAAAAGAAGGTATATGTATATAATAACAATGTGGGTATAGAGAGTCAGATTCACAAACCCTCCAGGCTTGGGTAGGTAATGCATTTCACAAGCTTTGCTTGCTTCCTCAGAACTGATTGGGTGGGTGCTGATCGATCTTGAAGGTAGGAATATGGGCAGTACAAGATCATGGGGGTAGACACAGGGGCCACCGTAGACAAAGGAGGGGATGACACTGAGACAATGACCCAAATAGGGAAAAGGGGAACTAGACCACTACAACTTTTGGGTATAATGTAGGTGTCTGAGCCACGATGTTCCAAGGAGTAGTAGCCAAGAGATGATGGAGGGGAGGTCTCTATGGAGGGGTTAAGTGTGTATGGTCTATGGTTGATGCCAAAAATAGATAGGATAAACAACGCTTGAAAAGATATACCCAAAATGCTTTAGAAAAGGAGCCAAGTATCATGAGATAGGAAAAAGTATCCACCCTTAGGGATTTCCCAGAGGTACGGTTTACCCAAAGCATAGAGATGGAATCCTTATCAAAGAAGTAGACAATCCCCTCATTGAATGGCACAGCCCACACCTGGAATCTAAGTTGGAGCCAGCTAACCACCCAAACAGAAGGGCCGAGCCTCCACACAATGTATCCGGTAGTGGCGTTGAGTGGTCTCTACCACTACCGCATACATTGTGTGGAGGCTCGGCCCTTCTGGCTCCAATTAGCTGGCTTCAATTTAGGCTCCAATTTAGATTCAATGTATGGCCTGTGCCATTCAATGACGTTTTATAAAGATTCCATCTCTAAGCTCCCAGTACGTCGTACGGTCGTACCTATGGGATAATCCTATGGCTGGATACTTTTTCCTATCTCATGATACTTGGGTCCTTTTCTAAAGAATTTTGGATATATCTTTTCAAGCGCTGTTTATTCTATCTATTTTTGGCATCAATCATAGCCCCGCCATAGAGACCTCCTCTCCATCATCTCTTGGCTACTACTTCTTGGCTCATTTACCTACGTTATACCCAAATGTCGTAGTGGTCTGGTTTTGGAAGAAGGAGACATTTGGGTCATTGTCCCAGTGTCATCCTACCCTTTGTCTGAGGTGGCCCCTGTGTCCAGCCCCATGATCTTGTACTGCCCATGTTCCTACCTTCAAGGTCGATCAGCGCCTACCCAATCAGTCCTGAGGAAGCAAGTAAATCTTGCAAAACGCGTTGACTATCCAACCATGGAGGATTTGTAAATGTGACTCTTTATACCCACGTTGTTACTATACACATATACCTTCTTTTGATGGACTTTTGCACATCTCCATCAGCCTGAGTGACTGGATTTTTCTCCATGTTGTTGGTTTGGGTATTGCTTTGATCTACTCAATGTAGAGGGTGTTACATTGTTTTTATATACGTTGATGTTTTAGAATTTATTGAATAAAGCTTACAGACATTTTAATTAAGAGCCTCATGTTGTGCCTACAAAGTCCGCCATGTTTCTGAGAAACTAGATTTCTACTTTCTCCTTCCCCTTTTCTAAACAATTGGATGTTGGTTGGGTGAGGGTCCTCCTTTTGTAACTAATATAATTTGAGGTGATTTAGGTGCACACTTTTCCTGCACACCTTTGTTTCTTTCACACAATGCAGTGGCATGCTGCCAACAAAAGCCCGGAACGGGCCAGAAACAGGTGGGGACAGCAGCTAAAATTGAAAAAAAAAAAAAAAAGTTAAGCTAAAATTGGCTGCAAATCAACTGCAAAATACTGTATATGAAGGACAAAAAAGTCCCAAATGATAATAACAACAAAAATGCAGCAAAGGGGTTCATTGCCCAAAGAGTTAGCAATCAAAATGAAAGTGTAGTTTCCTAACTGACCCTCATCCCTCCCCGTGCAGTGTGTCAGCCTAACTATGTGAAAATATCCATACCAGGAAATCAGCTTTAACAATATAATATACACAGACTGCTTTTTCTAACCACCTTTGCTGGTTGCGTACTTGTTCCAAGCCAGTGACTCAGAAAAGTCAGGAATTGGCACAACAGCCAGGCAAGATGCACTAGCACCAATGGCAGCCTTCCAGATGAATCTATCATTAGACACAACTATAACCTTTGTAGCACCCTCCTAATTCAGAGTAGGCTGCTAGGTAAATTTATTTTAGCTCCTGTGTAAACAATTGAGCAGGGTTTGATTGCTTAAGTGGCGGTTCACACCAACGCGGCACGACTTCGGGGGCGACCTGTGAAGTCGCGTGCACCGCGACTTCCACGGACTTCACAGAATTGAAGTCAATGCAAGTCGCTCCGATGTCGCCCCGAAGTAGTACAGGAACTACTTTCTAAGTCTGAGCGACTTGAGTTGCTCCTATTAGAACCGTTCCTGTAGCACTGCATGGACCTTGTCGGGCGGCCAAGTCACGGTGGTGTTAATGGGCTCTAAGGCTGTTTCACCTGCTGCTGTTCTGCTGCTCCCCTGTCTTCTTGAGACTTCTAGAAGTATAATGAGAGGGAGAGCAAGACAGGTAGCCTGCCAATCTCTGGGGAGGTGTGCCTAGAAGGTGGAGAAAGAGCCCATAAGTAACCTGAGGCATAACAGCAGAGGAGAAGAGATTCTGGGTCCAGTCCTGTAGGAGGAGACCCCTGTTGATGGGCTGTGACCCTGGGGTAGAGAGAAACGGATGTTGGGGGAGCCAGGGTGAAAAAAATTGAAGTTCCAGCTAGGCTTAGTTGAGGGCACCTAGTGAAGAGAACCTTGATAGGAGCCAGAAGGGAATTGGTGGGAGGAAGTCCAACCATTCTGGGACTGATTGAGTAAATGACCTTCTCCTCTACATTCACAGAGGAGAAGTGGCTGTGGGGTGGTTCGGTCTCCTACGCATGTGCAGTGCAGCCAGGAGTTGTGCAAAACAGTCAGAAGCATGCAATATTGCAAGAAGTTTGCCCAGTACAGCCAGGAGTCGTGCAAGACAGCTAAAAGAGTGCAGTGCAGCCAGAGGTTGTGGAATACAGCCTGAATTTTGTACAGAGCAGCTAGAAGTCAAGTAGTCCTCAAGTTGTTCAGTTCTACAGTTCCGGGGTATCCCATGCTCCCCATCCTTATCCAAGTTACTGTTCCAATAACCCCCCCCCCCTCAAACCCCGCCCCCCAAAAAAAACAAACTTATACCAGGGGTGTCCAACCTTTTGACCTTCCTGGGCCACATTGGAAGAATTGTCTTGGGCCACACATAAAATACACTAACAATAAGGATAGATACTCCCCCCATAAATGTAATTTTACTACATCCAATTGAAACATGCTATTAAGGGTGAGGAGCCTCCATGGCAGGGAGGACTGGGCCAGGGGGGCAATTGCCCCCTGAGCCGCTCTGATGCCCTGTAAAAAGGCTGCACTGCTCCTGCCACAGACATGCCTTAAGGATTCCTGGTGAAGAAAAGTAAAAAGTCCCCGCCGCTGACCTACTGAGTGCAGGTTGAAGAAAAGGGCAGTGCGCAGGACTCCCCCCCCCCCCAGCCCCCCCCCCCCCCAGCATAGATGGTGTAAACTGTGTCTGAGCAGAGGCCGGTTCCATGACCCACTGGAGCCCCGACCGTGCTGTCCCAGCCCCCCCCCCCCCAACTGCCCCCTGCTGGCCAGGTCAGGAACCCAGTTTTGGCCTGTGAGTAGAGGGTACCTGGAACGGAGCTTCAGCCTGGAATGAGGGTCAGGAGGAGGCTGGGAAGAGGGAGAGGGGGAGGGGAGCTGAGGCACTGCACCATGGGCCTCTGGTTTGTACTTGCCCCCTGGGCCAAAAGTTGCCAGTCAGTCCCTGCTCCATGGACTTTGTCACCAAATCCAATCTTTCCTTTAATTTCCTCAGTTGATCATACTAAGGGCCTTTTATCCCGGTATTATTGTATGCTACAGAGTAATTACTTAGATAGATACACCACTAAGGCTCGTGTAAAATGGGGAAGTGATTTGGGGATGTTGTCAGGGGACCTGTGGGAGGATGAGCTGCAGGCGGTGGCAACAAGCTCTCTAATTTCTTCTCAGAGATTTTCCCAGTTATACATAGTACTGAGATCTCATTACACTCCAGCTAAGATTCATTGTATGAGAATACTCCCAGACCCTCTGTGCTATAGATGTAAATGTGACGGGTGACCTTATTCACCTCCTTTGGAGGTGCCCCAAGCTACAACACTACTGGATGGCAGGCCTTGGTACCCTTAATAGGGTGTTTCAGTCCGTGGTACCTCTTGACCCTAAATATTGCTTGTTGGGCATCCTAAGCGATCTAATTCTCCTGCTCTGGAAGTAGCTGAGCCTCCCTCACACCAGTTATGGGTGACGCCTATGGGAAACTCCCTTATTTTTGAAAAATAAGTTTACCAACGCAGGGGATGTCCAGGAAAGTTTGCAAGGCTATGGGCGCCACGGTTGGATGCCTCTGGACTCAGCCTTCGTGAATTTGTACAGATGCAGCTACTGCAGTGCCCCAGTACACCAACATAACCCATGTTTGGTATAGATGACACTAAGAGCCGATCCACACTAGCGCGACTTGTCAGGCGACTTGTCAGCCTGACAAGTCGCGCTCCCTCGCGGTCCGTTGACCGCTACAGGACCCGTTCTAATAGGAGCGACACAAGTCTCTCCGACTTAGAAAAAGGGTCCTGTACTACTTCGGGGCAACCTCGGAGCGACTTGCATAGACTTCCATTATGTGAAGTCCCTGCAAGTCGCTCCAAAGTCGTGGTGCATGGTAATGCACAAGTCGCCCCCAAAGTAGTAAGGAGTCGTGTCGCCTAAGTGTGAACCGGCTCTAAGTCGGAGGATGGTTATGTTCATACCCTTCGTTATGTTTCTTGTACACTTGCTTGGACATATACATGTGCAAGTATTGTTCCTGTATGCAATATATTCCTTTTCTCTTTTCTTTTTGGCTGATGGTATGTGTAATCCTTATGTGGATAGTGTTTTAATGTCACCAGATTGTATTTGATTGTCTAGGGTTCAATAAAAAACCTGTTTGATATAAAAAAAAAAAAAAAGCATAGCTGACGATGAGCAGAAAAAGTCATACAGATCACAAATTAACGATCACTGGTATAGATCATGTACCTACCTGAGTCATCATTTTCCTTGAACAATCATCCATCACCCACAACTTTTCTTTTCCTGGGGTTCTGTTTTCTTTTGCAATGTGGAAGCCATGCTAGAATTAACTGGACCGGATGATTTTCCCCCTTAATGACCAGGCCATATTTTGCGATTCGGCACTGCGTTAATTTAACGGACAATTGCGCGGTCGTGCCAAGCTGTACCTAAATAAAATTGATGTCCTTTTTTCCCCACAAATAAAGCTTTCTTTTGGTGGTATTTCATCACCTCTGCAATTTTTATTTTTTGCGCTATAAACAAAAAAAAAGAGCCACAATTCTGAAATAATAATAATAATAATAATAATTATAATAATAATTTTTCACATTCTGCTATATAACATTCCCCCCAAAAAAATCTAAATTTTTTAAAATTTTAAGGCAATTTGTTGTCTGCTACATATTTTTGGTAAAAATAAAATCTCAATAAGCGTATTTTGACTGGTTTTCGCAAAAATCATCACGTCTACTAACTACGGGAAAGATTTATGTCATTTTTATTGTTTTTTTTTTTTACTAGTAATGGCGGCGATCTGCGTTTTTTTGCAGGACTGCGACATTGCGGTGGACAGATCGGACCCCTGACTGACATTTTTGACACTTTTAGGGAGACCAGTGACATTACTACAGTGATCAGTGCTAAAAAATATGCACTGTTACTGTAATAATGACACTGGCAAGGAAGGGGTTAACAGTGTGGGTGATCAAGGGGTTAAATGTGTACCTAGGGGCGTGTTTCTAACTGTGGGGGGGGGCGTGGCTTGTGAAATGATCATAGAGACCTGTGATCCTATATAGAAGGATCACATGCACTCTGTGATCATTCCAGGGAGAAGAACGGTCAGCGGTTTGCGCAGAATACAAATGCACGCCACACTTTTCACATATTTATTTGTAAAAAAGTTTTGAAAACCATTTATAATTTTTCTTCCACTTCACAATTATGAGCCATTTTGTGTCGGTCTATCAAATAAAATCCCAATAAAATAAATTTACGTTTTTGGTTGTATCATGACAAAATGTGGAACATTTCAAGGGGTATGAATATTTTTTCACGGCACTGTATGCAGGGTTGCCAACTGTCAGTAAATTCACGGACAGTATATAAAACCTGTGAATTTTACATCTGTCCATGAATGTCTGAAACTGGAATTTCATGATGGTTGTCAACCCTGGTATGTGCCATGCGGGGAGTTAGAGAGGAAGTTTGGGCAGAAGGCTTTGGGGGGGGGGGGGGGTGAAACCGACATCTGGGGTGGGGGGGGGGCACAGCACCTTCCGAGATACAGCCATGTGGCCAGGGCCAGATTAACGTAGGGGCTATTGGAGCTGCAGCTCCAGGCCCCTACCTTTTATATAGGCCCCGGGTTGGCCATATTCACTGTTACCGCTCTTCTGTCACTTGTAAACACAGAAGTCTGGCTTCTATGCTCGCTTCCCCAGGCAGCTCCCTCAGAACCTCCCCACACAGCGCGAAGGCCGGACAAGGAGGGACAGTTGGCGATGCATGGATGTGTTTATGGGCTTCAGAGACAGCATCCCATGTGGAATTAGGCATGCATGGCTGCACCCTTCCTCCTCTGGGTGCATGCCAAGGCACGGCCCTTAAGGCCCTTCAAAAACCTCAGCACCAAGCCCATGATGCTCTTAATCCGGCCCTGCATGTGGCATTTACTTGCCTAGAGCTATCAGGAGTCATTGCCTTCCCTGCTGCCGTTACTATTACAGTCTGGGCAGCCCAGCATCCCTCCAGAGGTGTCTGTGCCTGGTTTCTCATTGTCAGCTGCCGTGGCTGCTATGCTTGCACAATGTCCCCACAATGCCCCCACAATGTCCCCACAGACATGCCCGGACCACATGATGAACTCTCTTGGGCCGCAAGTGCTGTGTGCCTGGCTGTGTTTGGACTGGAGGGGGGGGGGGGGGCTAATAGGATCAAACTACCAGCAGCTCCTGCAGGGGTAGTGCTACACTTTTTAAGCCAAAAAAGGCATACAAAGGGTACCTGTCGTGCTCTAGGACACAAATGAATATACTACATACACTATATTTTCAACAGTAATGGGACGCCTGCCTTTACACGCACGTAAACTTTAATGGCATCCCAGTCTTAGTCCATAGAGTTCAATATTGAGTTGGCCCACCCTTTGCAGCTATAGCAGCTTCAACTCTTCTGAGAAGGCTGTCCACAAGGTTTAGGAGTGTGTCTATGGGAATGTTTGACCATTCTTCCAGAAGAGCATTTATGTGGTCAGGCACTGATGCTGGATGAGAAGGCCCGGCTCCCAGTCTCCGCTCTAATTCATCCCAAAGGTATTCTACTGGGTTGAGGTCAGGACTCTGTGCAGGCCAGTCAAGTTCCTCTACCCCAAACTCGCTCATTCATGTCTTTATGGACCGTGCTTTGTGCACTGGCGCACAGTCATGTTGCAACAGGAAGGGGCCATCCCCAAACTGTTCCCACAATGTTAGGAGCATGAAATTATCCAAAATGTCTTGGTATGCTGACGCCTTCAGTCCCCATTCACACAAGTCAATTCACAAAAGTCGCGGTGGGTCGCCTGCCATAGATTAGCACAGGACCCGTTCTAATAGGAGCGACACAAGTCGCTCCGACTTAGAAAAAGGGTCCTGTACTACTTTGGGGCGACCTGGAGGCACCTTGCATTGACTTCAATGATATGAAGTCCGTGCATGTCGCACCGAGGTCGAGGTGCACGCTGTGCACCGCAACTTCACAGGTCGCCCCGGCAAGTCGTGTCGCCCCTGTGTGAATGGGCTCTAAGAGTTCCCTTCACTGGAACTAAGAGGCCAAGCCCAACTCCTGAAAAACAACCCCACACCATAATCCCCCCTCCACCAAATGATTTGGATGAGTGCACAAAGCAAAGTCCATAAAGGCATGGATGAGTGAGTTTGGGGTGGAGTTACTTGACTGGCCTGCACAGAGTCCTGACCTAAACCTAATAAAACACCTTTGGGATAAACTAGAAAGGAGACTGCGAGCCAGGCCTTCTCGTCCAACATCAGTGCCTGACCTCACAAATGTGCTTCTGGGGGAATGGTCAAACATTCCTATAGACACACTCCTAAACCATGCGGACAGCCTTAGTTGAAGCTGTTATAGCTGCAAAGGGTGGGCCAACTTAATATTGAACCCTACGGACTAAGACTGGGATGCCATTAAAGTTCAGGAGAATGTAAAGGCAGTAGGACAGCCTCCCCAGAAGAGTTGAAGCTGTTATAGCTGCAAAGGGTGGGACAACTCAATTTTGAACCCTACAGACTAAAACTGAAATGCAATAAAATTTCATGTGTGTGTAAAGGCAGGTGTCTCAATACTTTAGACAATATAGTATATATATAAAGTGCGTCATTAGGACAGAAAGATCTCTGAGATCTGTACAAACTATGGCTTGGCATTTAATTTTTAGGCATATTATATTACTTAACTATACAAAAATAGCATGGCCTCCTTTTTGAGCATAATATTTCTATTCTGTGGTTGTGACGACAGTTGATTCTGGTTAAACTGTTTTACGTACCATCTAACCAAAGCTACAGGAAGCCGTCTACCCTCTCGCACCATTTCCTCAAAAACCACGTGCAGTGTTATCCTCATTGGCTATAACCAGGGCGGCAGATTGTTTGTAGATAAGATAGTTTATAAGCTCTTTTTATTGGAACCTGTAAACAGCATCATATAATATTACTAACTAGAAAAAAAAGTTTGAGACAAACTTTAAGTTGGCTTGAAAAAGCCTGACCAGAAAGCTTGAAAAGTTTAGATCGATCGATCGATAGAAAAGGTTTGAAGATCGATCGATAGATAGAAAAGGTTTGAAGATCGATCGATCGAAAAGGTTTGAAGATCGATCGATCGATAGAAAAGGTTTGAAGATCGATCGAAAAGGTTCGAAGATCGATCGATCGATCGATCAAAAAGGTTTGAAGATTGATCGATCTATCGAAAAGGTTTGAAGATCCATCGATCGATCGAAAAGGTTTGAAGATCGATCGATCGATAAGGTTTGAAGATCGATCGATCGAAAAGGTTTGAAGATCGATCGATCGAAAAGGTTTGAAGATCGATCGATTGATCGAAAAGGTTTGAAGATCGATCGATCGAAAAGGTTTGAAGATCGATCGATCGAAAAGGTTTGAAGATCGATCGATCGAAAATGTTTGAAGATCGATCGATCAAAAAGGTTTGAAGATCGATCGATTGAAAAGGTTTGAAGATCGATCGATCGATCGAAAATGTTTGAAGATCGATCGATCGAAAAGGTTTGAAGATCGATCGATCGAAAATGTTTGAAGATCGATCGATCGAAAATGTTTGAAGATCGATCGATCGATCGAAAAGGTTTGAAGACCGATCGATCGAAAAGGTTTGAAGATCGATCGATTGATCGAAAAGGTTTGAAGATCGATCGATCGAAAAGGTTTGAAGATCGATCGATCGAAAAGGTTTGAAGATCGATCGATAGATAGATAGATTAGATGAGTTTGAATGAGTTTACATTGATTAGCATCAAAGCTTCATTGAGTCTAATGGGATTTGGAGCTTGGGTCATCTGAACATCCTGTCAATGAAAGTCTATGGGCATTTTTTGGGTTTTTAATTTTAATTTTTAGGAAAACCGTAACTCAAACCAGTCCGAAAAGATATAGCACACCGAGTCAGAACAGTATGAAGGTCTGTGCCGAGTTTGGAGTATGTAGCTTGAACGGTCTAGGAGGAGTTAGTGTCCAAAAATTTAGCGGCCAGAAAAATTATAAGAAGAAGAAGAATAATAATAAGTTTAAATACAATATCAGTAAGTTGGCTGTTCCAAGCCAACTTAATAATAATATAAAGTTCCTCTAGAAGACCAGCATTCTACAGCATAGTGTTGCCTTCCTCATTCACCTTCACAACCTCTATGTAGAACTTATATAAAGTAAGCGTAGCGCTACCTCCGCAGGAGCCGCTTGGTAATTTGGGTTCTCTGTCTGCGCCTCAACTCCAAGAACAACCCCAGCCCCTCTAAAACACCTGTGTGAATAAGAGTTACTGCAAGCCCTTATAAGTACAAAAGTATGGATACCTTTAACTCGGCTGTGAATTAGCACCAGAAAATAGACACAAGACCATTTAATGGTAAATAAACTCAATGTATTGGTATGAGTTAGAATAATTGGTGGTTTGATCATAAATGAACACAGGGAAGGTAGATTCCCTGTTCGCTAGACAATATACTTCTATGCCAAGGCAACATAGAATAGAGTTCTGTACCACTAGACTGGGATTAACTCATAAATCAGCAAAGTCAGCAATAAACAGTGCATATAAGCATTAACTGCAACGTGAATAATAATAGTATAACTAGTCTAGATTTCTCTTTAGGAGAAAGGCTAGGATATGGTGTAATGTCCCCAGAGAGGTACCTCTTAGCAAAGAAATAGGTGAAGGTCCCTGTGTAGCAGCTGTATAGGGACAGTCTTTAGTCCTAACTCTTCAGCCGGCTAGCATTGGGGCCCAGTTTTACCATTGGTGCATATGAGATTGGTCCCAGTCAAGCCTGCAGGCAGCAATAGGGCTACTAGGTGGCTGTATGGTCAGTTTCTAAAGGGCTCAGTCCTTCTAGCAGAAGATAGTAAATCCCCACAGCAGCTGCTAGTCGCAGTGATATTGCAGCTCACTAGTCGCAGTGATATTGCAGCTCACCGTCTGGCCCCAACAGCGATTAGTCCACTCTCTGCTCTGCATTAAGGATGACAGGCAGTGAGGAAGCGATATGTCATCTATCTACCACGTGTTTTAAACTTGAACCACCAAACTGTGAATATGTGCATTGCATCAGCGTGCGAGACTGCTGCAATGTGGCCCCAGACACTTAAATGGGCCATGTTCAGCGCTAGAACTGCGATTGAAATGAATGTGATATGAAGTGTAATTTGCAGCACCGTACAGCCCTGAGCGGTTGCATGACATTTTTTTTAAGGCTGGCGGTCAGGGGTTTAGTAAAACTGCGTTTCAATCGCCTGCTTTTACGACCACAACCTGAGCGAATTCGCTTTTAGAAAGTCAATCCTGCAGATTGGTGATGCTTTGGACCTCAAAGAGCATATTTGCTCTTTACTAATTGTAATATCATTAACGGCTGCAGTTACAAGAGAAGACATAACAGCAGAAATCCTAGCAGCTATATCGTACAGTGCCTTGAAAAAGTATTCATACCCCTTGAAATTTTCCACATTTTGTCATATTACAACCAAAAACGTAATTGTATTTTATTGGGATTTTATGTGATAGACCAGCATAAAGTGGCACATCATTGTGAAGTGGAAAGAAAATCATAAATGGTTTTCAAAATATTTTACAAAAAAATATGTGAAAAATGTGACATGCATTTGTATTCACCCCCCCCCCCCCAGTCAATACTTTGTGGAACCACCTTTTGCTGTATTAGGTATATCTCTACCAGCTTTGCACATCTACAGAGTGACATTTTTGC
Organism: Pelophylax lessonae; assembly: GCF_965119305.1. Classification (NCBI taxonomy): domain Eukaryota; kingdom Metazoa; phylum Chordata; class Amphibia; order Anura; family Ranidae; genus Pelophylax; species Pelophylax lessonae. The sequence continues at coordinate 615,539,872 of NC_138771.1, read as the reverse complement.
GAATTCTTCTTTTCAAAATAGCTCTAGCTCTGTCAGATTGGATGGAGAGCATCTGCGAACAGCAATTTTCAAGTCTTGCAACAGAATCTCAACTGGATTTAGGTCTGGACTTTGACTGGGCCATCCTAACACATGAAAATGCTTTGATCTAAACCATACCATTGTAGCTCTGGCTGTATGTTTAGGGTCATTGTCCTGCTGGAAGGTGAACCTCCACCCCAGTCTCAAATCTTTTGCAGGCTCTAACAGGTTTTCTTCTAAGATTACCCTGAATTTTGCTCCATCTATCTTCCCACCAACTCTGACCAGCTTCCCTGTCCCTGCTGAAGAAAAGCATCCCCACAACATGATGCTCTCACCACCATGTTTCACGGTAAGTGTGATGTGCAATGTTACTTTTCTGCCACACACAGCACTTTGCTTTTAGGCCAAAAAGTATATTTTTGATCTCATCTGACCAGAGCACCTTCTTCCACATGTTTGCTGTGTTCCCCACATGGCTTCTCGCAAACTGCAAATGGGACTTCTTATGGCTTTCTTTCAGCAATGGCTTTCTTCTTGCCACTCTTTGATAAAGGCCAGATTTGTGGAGTGCATGACTTAAGCCCTGTACACACGCACAGATTGTTGGCCAACTGATCGGCCAACTTTTGTCCAGAGTTGTTTGTTGGTTGAAATGTGCTCTAGACTTGCACTGGACTTTTGTTGGCCAACAAAAACCAACTTCAGAAGTGATGTCATGTTCTGGTTGACTTTCAGTGTGTTTTTTCTTCCCTGAGCATGCCCAGTCTTGCTCATCTGATTTTTGTCTGCCGAAATCTGTACTGACTGAGGAACAATAGGCCGTTCTTTGTTGGCCAACAAAAATTTTATAGCATGCACACCAGATTTTTTTCAGCCGAAAATTCGCAGTTGGTTGTCGGAAGCATCATACTACCAAGCCTACAATCGGCAGATCGGACGTTGACCAACAATTTACGGCCAACAATCTGTGCGTGTGTACGGGGCTTAATAGTTGTCCTGTGGACAGATTCTCCCACCTGAGCTGTGGACCTCTGCAGCTCCTCCAGAGTAAAGCCCCGTACACACGTACCGATCGTCGGCCGAACGATCGGCCGTCTTTTGTCCCCGGGCTGTCGTGTTCGCTGAAAAGTGCAAAAGACTGCACACGAATTTTGTCGGCCAACAACAGCCGACTGCAGAAGTGATGTCATGTGATGGTTAACTTTCCTTGTCTTTTTTCTTTTCTGAGCATGCCCAGTCTTGCAAATCTGCTGTCTGTCGGCCGAAATCTGTACTGACTGGCGAACAATCGGCCATTCTGGTGTCGGCATACAAAAATTTTAATGCTTGCACGACAGATTCTGTTCTGCCGAAAGTGCGCTGTCGGCTGTCGGAAGCATCATACTAACAAGCCGAAAATCGGCCGATCGGTCGTCGGCCGAATCTTTTCGGCCGACAATCTGCACGTGTGTACGGGCCTTTACCATGGGCCTTTTGGCTACTTCTCTGATTAATGCTCTCCTTACCTGGCCTGTCAGTTTAGGTAGACGGCCATGTCTTAGTAGGTTTTTAGTTGTGCCATACTTTTTCCATTTTCAGGTGACGGATTGAACAGCGCTCCGTGAGATGTTCAAAGCTTGGGATATTTGTTTATAACCTAACCCTGCTTTAAACTTCTCCCCAACTTTATCCCTGACCTGTCAGGAGTGTTCCTTGGTCTTCATGATGCTGTTTGTTCACTTAGATTCTCTAACAAACCTCTGAGGGCTTCACAGAAGCTGTATTTCTACTGAGATTAAATTACATACAGGTGGACTCTATGTACTAATTACAATAAAAATAGATGGTCTGGGAGCACTTATAGTGATAACGCCTCCATCCCTAAATCATATACTTACAGAAAGGGAAGATTGCCCTGGGACTTTAGATGAGGCAAACACAGGTGGCCACTCAATGAAGTAAATGTAATCTCAATTTAATGATTGGTATCAAAGATTAGTATAAATGAATTACATTTTTGATACTAATCATTAAATTGAGACTACATTTACTTCATTGAGTGGCCACCTGTGTTCGCCTCATCTATGTACTAATTAGGTGACTTTTGAAGGCAATTGGTTCCACTAGATTTTGGTTAGGAGTTTGAGAGTAAAGGAGGCTGAATACAAATGCACACCACACTTTTCAGATAGTTATTTGTAAAAAAAAAAAATGAAAACCATTTATCATTTTCCTTCCACTTCACAATTATGTGCCATTTTGTGTTGGTCTATCACATAAAATCCCAATAAAATAAATGTATGTTTTTGGTTGTAACATGACAAAATGTGGAAAATGTCAAGGGGTATGAATACTTTTTACTGTATATAATACTGGTTTGCTGGTAAAAGTAGGGGTATTCATTTATTGTAATATTATTTTTATTAAAAAAAAAACAATTCTAATAATAAAATCATTATTATTATATATAATAAAATATTATTCAGTATGTAAGTCATTGCAGATTAAAGCTAAGGGGACACTAGAACTCTGAATAAGCAGCAAAATACATTTTCAATCGCGCACACAATAGGAGGAAATGTTCCTTCCCACCCTCTTCCCTCACACCCTCATCCTCCAGGACTTGCTGCTGAATGACCTCACTAATTAGACCCAGCAGACTTCTGCCCGGAGGTCTCAAAGCTTGTACTATGTTTGGGAGGAGACCTTTGTGATGTAACATTGGTCACTTTTTCAGGGGTCGCTATATAGTAAGACATTATTGCAATTTACTTCCACAGAAGTACCATTGCAAATAATAACTGGTGATCAATATCCAGTTCACACATATCCCTTCCTGTCAATTTTATTATTCACCAGTGAGCACATCTCTTCCTCTAACCTTTATTAGTCATTATCTCATCATGTAAGCCTTCATTTCAAATGCAACAATTACAAATTCATGACAGTGTGTGAAACATCAACAATACAAAAGATATTACTCCCAATGCTTTGCAACATATGTAAAAAGTGTATGTACCGTGTTTCCCCGAAAATAAGCCCGGGTCTTATATTAAAGTGGAGTTCCACCCTAAAATTAAACTTACCTCCATCTTCTCGCTGCGGGTCACCTGAAAAACAAATGGATAATCGCAATTTTTTATTTTTTTTTTACATACCTTGTTTAGAAGAAAATATACTTACCTTACTTCCTTCTTCCTCCCCTCGGCGGCCACGGCGATTCGTCACTTCCTGGCTTTGCAATGATTCCTGGGAGCTGAACGTCATCTCTCCCAGGAATCAATGCGCCTGCACCGGCCCCAACGTCAGTTCCGTTGCAGGCGCCGTCATACCTTGCTAAACAGCTTCTGGGCATGCCTAGAAGCTGTGCAGGGATGATGCTGCGGCACCGGAAGTGACGACGGGGCCGGTGCAGTGCATCATGGGACCGAAGAAGACGGAAGAGGACACAGAAGAGGATCGCGCTGGCTTCAAGCTGCCCACACCTGAGATGGCAGCGCTGGACAATACTTTTTCAAGGTAAGTATTTCTTCTAAAAGGTAAGTGTGACCCGGGACAGATCAGAGGCTAGCCATTGTGGAAATCACTAGCCCTGACTGTCCCGGGGGTATTTTTATTTTAAAAAAATGTCCCAGGGTGGAACTCCGCTTTAATTTTGGCACCAAAAGACACAGTAGGGCTTATTTTCGGGGTAGGTCTTAGCAGTAATGTGCTGTCCCTCTATTCCCTCCCTGCGTGCCAAGAATCCAGTGTGAACCTAGTTTAGTGTATATAAAATCCTAGGATGCGCTTTATTAGTGTTTTATATATGTCCAGTGTGGGTTTTTGTAATAAAATAGTGTAAAATACCTTCATTACATCACTGCTCTGTGCTCAGCTACGGTAATCTCCCACTCTCTTCTGTCTTTCTCCTCTCATACCGTAGCTGTCAGGGGGGGATCTCAGCCCCTCCCCACTGCAGTTTACACAGAAGCGCAGGGTAGATTAGATTACAATAGTGCGAAATACCTTCTACATCGCCGCTCCAGGCTCAGCTGATCTGCCGCCCTCTTCTCCCCCGCTGACAGCTGGGGGTCACGGAAGCGCCGATGTATCAAAGGTATTTCCTACAATTCTAATCAAATACCCGACGCTTCTGTGTTACACTGCAGAGGGGAGGGGCTGAGATCCCCCTCTGACAGCTACGGTATGAGAGGAGAAAGACAGAATCAGCTGAGAGCAGAGCGGCGATGTAACGAAGGTATTTCACAGTATTATATTACAAAAACACACATTGGACATTATTTAAAACACTAATAAAGTGCATCCTAGGATTTTTCATGCACTAAACTAGGGTTTATTTTCAGGGTAGGGCTTATATTGCAGCCCTCCCCAAAAATAACACTAGGTCTTACTTTCAGGGTAGGTTTTACTTTCGGGGAAACATGGTAGCCAGGTGCTTGGCTATAGAAATATGAAGATGGAGACTGAGATACTGAGATAGTGATGTTATGCTGAATCATTCTCTTCTGGCCAGCAGGGGGGAGCTACAGCAAAGCAAGCCCATAGAATTCTATGCAGAGCACTGAGAATCCTGGGAGATGTAGTTTAAGACAGCAGCCATATAATGGGGCCAATGGACTCCTTACACTACAGATCCCAATAGGCATTGTTGTGCAGTTAGAGGAGTGGAGAAATAATTTTTATTAAATTGTCCAGGAAAGTTAATTCTTTCGGCACCAAGGTAGTTTGAGAGAGAGCACCTCTGCACGTGTGGTGGTCTTGTTAGTGTTTATGCTAATCTGGATGCTAAATATCATTTTATGCCTAGTCCTTACTCTTCTAATTTGCTAAATTTAGTTACTATCATTATTAATTCATTTTAGGCTTGCCTAGTTACCAACATACTGAATGAAAATACATTAAATTTGCCTTTACTATTTGGTTTGGTGGCTGTTTTATATAGCACTACTATTGGGTACTAAGTATTATATTTAGTGATACTCAACCTGGTGAGTAAGAGGGGCTGAGCTTCTTGAAAAGGCCGATGCAAACAACAGAGGACCTGTCCTAATTAGCGCTACATATGGAAATACTGTATTACCATGTTGCTTGGCTGGAGTGCTGGTATATAATATAATATAATATAATATAATCCTACATTGAAAGTGCAAGGAACATACGCATACTGTAGGTTTATAGTTATATTAGGGCTAGTTCACATCTGTGCAGTGAATTTTACATGCATCTTGTGGTGTGTTTCCCGTTGAACTAACGTATGTTTTGATGTAGGATGCAGCAAACAGGATTTTATTTTTATTTTTTTAATATACCACGCTTAAAACCCACCTAAAAAGCAAAGGTGTGGATGAAGCCTTAGTTGTAGATAATGGAAAAGTGAATACTTACTTTTCAGTAATTTTCCTTTCCTGGTGTCTATCCAAAATTCTCCAATTCTTGTGGCTCTCAGTGAGTTCAAGAATTGTGCTTCACTATATACTATATACAGATCCTCTTGAGAGGTTCAGAGCACCAATAAACCCCAATCACAGGTAGTACCTACCTAGACCTCCCCCTCTGTAGGCACTCTGATGAGGCAGGAAATGTAGTTTATAGCCTTTCAGTACAGTCCGAAGCAAAAATAAAAGAAATAAAATGTAGGGCTAGCATGACTGGGATCACAGGGTAATCAGGGAGAGTTAGGGTTAACTAATTAGTTTGGTTCTGTGTCTCATCTAATTGGTGGTTCCAGCAGGAAGGAGGGGCTGTAAGGGGGGTCATCAAAGAGTTTTTCCCATCTTTCCAGCAGTCGGCAGAACACGTGGGGGAAGATCGCTCCTGTCTGCCCGCCACTACATTGGATTTGTTCATCTGTAAGTGGTCTTCACATTGGCGGTTGGGGTCTTTGGAGGCGTTTAAAAAAATAACCTGCTGTGCTAATCTGTTTAGGGACCCATCTAAGGTATGGAGTCACCTGTGGAATGCCAGTTAATGGTGGGTTAACTGGTAGGTTATAAATTGTGAGGTATCTGCAGAATGTTGAGGTTGTCCCCGAGCCAGTATGGTGTGGCTGGGGACTGTGTAAGCAGTTACGCAGATACAAAGTGGATAATTGATACTTGGTGCCTCCAAAGATCGGCAACCTTATGTTTCTTGTTATTGTATTATTATTTTAAGGAATGTTATATTTTGTTAATGGTTTAATAAATGGCCGTTACGGCCAATTTTATTCCAACAATTGTGTTTTTGTATTTTTTCTGCAGGTAGTTGGGGTAAAAGGGGTGGGGTTGGTTTTGATGGTATGAGGTTGAGGATTACATCTGGGGTGCCTTAGTCATGCATCCCAAGACCGCCAACAAAATTGAACAAGAACTTTTGCCTAAACTGGACACAGGCTCTTTCAAGATGGTGCCAGGAACCCATGCCAGAGGACACACTAGTCCTTTGCTGGGCCCACTCTGCTACTAGAGTAAGCAGAAGTCCTTGCTTGTTCTGAAAATTGAATACTTACCTGTCCATAATTTTCCTTTCCTTGTGTCTATCCATGGCAGCATATGCATGGTGGTTGCTCAGCCCCCGGCCAACCCACAGGACCATTATAACTCCATAAAAGAGAGAAAAGCCTGCCCCCACCCACCCCATTCTCATAACTAGACTCAAATCAGCCACAACAATAAGAACACGGGAGGAAAAACAAGCAGCCATGGATAGGTGCAAGGAAAGTATTTAAGTTTCCTTGTGCCTTCATGGCAGCATACGCATGGTATTTAACTCGCTGCTAGGGGGGCGAAAAGCTGTGGAAATCAAGATTTAATTGACTATTATGAAACAGAAAATTGTAAGGCCTCACTCTAAAAATCCCTGGAGGCAATGCATATGCTGCCATGGAGGCACCAGGAAAACTGAAAATTGAATACCTACCTTATCGTAATTTTTCTTTCCTGGTGCCTATCCATGGTAGCATATTTTCCATTCCTTGTTCTTATCCTTGTGGCTGGTTTGAGTCTAGTTACGGGAATGGGGCGGTGGGGAGAGGGTGTTGCTCTCTTTTAAAGGTCCTGTGGGTTGACAGGGGGCAGAGCAATTACCATGCGTATACTGCCATGGAGGCACCAAGAAATATTTTGTTTTCATAATCAGTAAGTCAGGTTTTAAAGGCTATTTGATACCTGATCTTTTTTCTGGTCCCAGAACCCTGTGGTGGGTACTAACTGCAGGGACGTGGTGACACACAAACAACACACAGACAGTTTATTACATAAACAAATCTGTATCCAAAATACAGAATTATACAATCCCTGAGAGCAGTAAGGTAGTCTGAACAGTGCAAGTCCAACAGAATTCATACAAAATTCTTCAATTATTGTGGCTCTCAGTGAGTTTAAGCATTGTGCTTCACTATATACTACCTACAGGTCCTCTTGAGGGGTTTAGAGGACCATTGCACCCTATCACAGGGAACCTCTCTTTGCACTGGGGGCTCTGCCTGGTATTGCACTCTGCCCTGTCTACAGGGCTATCTATCCAACAGAGCCAAACTGTTCCTCACACAAGATGGGTTGTCCCTACCTAGACTTCCCCACTGATGAGGCAGGAAATGCAATTTATAGCCTTCCTGCCTCCAAAGACGGCCAGCAAAATTTCACGAGAACTCCTTGCCAAATCTATACACAGGCTCTTCCAAAATGGTACCAGAAACTCATGCAATAGGGCACACCAGTCCTTTGCTGGGCCCACTCTGCTGCTATATTAAGCTAGAGTCCCTCTACTGCTAGAGTCTTTAGGGTCTTATGCTTGTTCTGTTTCCTCTAACAGGAAAGGGCAAAGTGAATTAGAGATTGTAGGATTATTTGCCTACATGGCTGACCCTATGGAGTGTCACTATCCCTCTTTGGGTATAGCAGAGGCCTTCTCCTTCCATCTACTTATAGCCCTGTTTTAATAAAAAGATGTCATAGGTTGCAAAGGTCACAACCATGACCTGGTTTCCTATCAGGGGACTCCACATAGCTCCTCTATTCAAATCTTTTAAAATGCACATGGTGATATGGGGACATTAACCACTTGCCGACCGCCGCACGACTATTTACGTCGGCGGTCAGCCCCTCACAGGCAGAGCGACGTAGGGATACGTCGCTAGCCTGTGAGGGTCTAGGGAGCGAGCGCGCGTCGCTGGAGGCGCGCTGCCGCTTGGTCACGGACCCCCCCCCGCGCGTGTGATCGGCGGACCGATGTCCGCCGGTCACTCGCGATCGTCGGGTGGAGAGGAAGAAAGACATGCGGCTAATGTAAACAAGCCGCCTGTCATTCTCTCCTGTGTAGAAACAGTGATCATACGGTTCTACTATGTAGGACCGTTGATCACTGTTCCTACACCTCAAGCCACAGCCAATCACAGTTAGAATCACGCAGCTAGGGATACACATAACCCCTCCCTCTCAAAAAAAGTTAACCCCTTCACTGCCAGTGTAATTTTACAGTAACAGTGCATATGTATAGCACTGATTACTGTAGAAATGTCACCGGTGACCCCAAAAGTGTCAAAAATGTTAGTCAAGGGTCTGATCTGTCAGCTGCAATGTCGCAGTCCCGCAAAAAAAAAATCGCAGATCGCCGCCATTACGCGTTAAAAAAAAAACAACAAAAATGACAAAAATCTTTCCCTTTGTTAGTAAACGCAATAACTTTTGCGCAAACCAATCAAGATATGCTTTTTGCGATTTTTTTTTACCAAACATATGGTAAAAAAAAAATTGGCCCAAAATGTTAAAAAATTTTGATTTTTACTTTTTTTTCTGGGGAATTTCATATAAAAAAATGTGAAAAATATTGTTATTTTTGCAAAATTTACGCTGTTTTTTTGTTTATAGCGCAAAAAGTAAAAATCACACAGGTGATCAAATACCACCAAAAGAAAGCTCTGTTTGTGGGGAAAAAAGGACGTTGAATTTGTTTAGGTACAGCATTGCACGACTGCGCAATTGTCCGTTAAAGTCACGCAGTGCCGAATCGCAAAATACCCCCTGGTCAGGAAGGGGGTAAAATCTTCCGGGGCTTAAGTGGTTAAAGAAAACATTTCTAGACCTGATAGTTGAAGTTTCTTCCATCCATCTGGTTCCCACAAGTACAGAGAGGGTAGAGTGGTAATATATGCAACTTAACTGTCCTAGATGGATTTTTTTTAAACTCTTAGGCCCCTTTCACACACGTGGACGGTTCATTTCATCTGTTCAGTCACATTTTTTCAAGGAAAAAACTGACCATTTGTTTATTACAGTTTTTCGTCCAAACCATTTTTTTAACGGAAGAAAAATAAGGATTTTATCTGTTCCAAAAAATGGATGTTGACGAAGCAGATGTAAACAGATGTACTGTAAATGGATGATCATCCATTTACATAAGTTTTTTCGTAATGATGCACTGATGTCCATTTTCCATCCGTCAATGGTCAGCATTTGTGAAAGGGGTCTTAGACCTTCAGTAACACATGAGTCAAGTGTTAAAAAAAATGTAAAAAAAACCCCAATAACAATAAAATAGAAATAAAAGTATTAGTCTACCTCAACATTCACTGCCCTATTAAAAATGTTATAATTATATGTTATGTTATAATTATATCAAAAGGGTTTATGATTGTAAGTGGGTTCATATAGCTACTATTGAAAATCATTTTCTTGAAAAGGAAACTTGAAAAAAAAAAACACTTCTACTAAGATTTCGAGCTAACGAAGTGAGATAATGACTTTTCTGAATAACCCTCATAAGGCCCCCTACCTGTGTTGATGGGTATAAGAACTGGTATCAGCAAAGATAAAAGAATTTAATTTTGATGATGAAACAAATAACGTTTTAAAGTTCTCTCCTCACCAACTTTCATGATAATTAAAAGAGGATACCTCCCCATATTCATTAAAGTTTCTTACTTAAGGACTGTCTGGCCCATCTACAGATTTGAGGTTAGAGAATGACCCTGCAAACAAAGAATGCCTGCAATACTAATGAGTGAATTTAAACACACAAATCGTTTTGGAAACACACAATGGATTTTCAATGAAGTGATCTGTTTCCAGGTTCTTCAAAGGCTGTAAAGGTCAAGAAACACATATGACACATTGCATAAGACATGCGTAAGCAAAGGGCAAGAAGGTCAAGGATCAGCAGTGGCTCAGCTGGGAGAAGACCCACACCATTAATCATGAAGATGATACAGGAGAAAACACCGTATTCCTTATTTCTAGAAAATACAGAAAATACCATTTGAATATCTTAATATATTAGTTCCTTCTGATACGTCATTATAAGAATACTCTAAGCTTCTCTAGGAGAGTTTTCTTAGTAAGATTAAGGCCCCTTTCACACTATTGCAATGCAATTTTGCCGCGATTTCGCGGCGCGATTTTTGCCGCGATTTTGAAAGCATGGGCAAGGCTATATGCCTCAAAATGCATTAAAATCATGGCAAAGTAGTGCAGGAACTACTTTGAAGTCGGTGCGACTTCAAAACGCACTGATATGAATGGGGCTCATTGAAAATAATGGAAAACGACTTGTCATGCGATTTTGCGGTCCAAAATCGCGGGACAAGTCGCACTAGTGTGAATGGGGCCTAAAAGTATACATCACCAGCACACCACGCCTGATGAAGGGATATTGCATGGCCGCTAAACATCACAATATAATGAAATGTGATCACTTTATTAGATTTTTGGACGTTATTCAGAGTATCTATGGTGTTCTGGCGATATATGCTTTGAACTGTGTTGACATTGGTTTCTAGCTTCAAGCCATTTCAGGAACGTGTACAACTACTAAGTAGAATTAAAAATGTTATCCAATCGGGTTTTGAATCTACTAATAAAACATAATCGATGTCCTGTCTAGGATGTCCAGGATGCAGAAGGGCTTTCCTTTGGGTCCCTTTTAGACTTGTTCACTCTGGTATGTTGCCTTAATAAGCATTTCAGTAAGACAGTCAACCTCAACTTGCTCATTCTGCTCTTTAACCACTTACCCCCTTCCTGACCAGGCCCTATTTTGCGATTCGGCACTGCGTGATTTTAACGGACAATTGCGCGGTCGTGCGAAACTGTACCCAAATGAAATTGATGTCCTTTTTTTCCCACAAACAGAGCTTTCTTTTGGTGGTATTAGATCACCTGTGTGATTTTTTGATCATGCGCTATAAACAAAAAAAGAGCGACAATTTTGCAAAAATAGCAATATTTTTCACATTTTTTTACATGAAATTCACCCCCCCCCCAAAAAAAATGTAAAAATCAAAATTTTTTAACATTTTAGGCCAATTTGTTTTCTGCTACATATGTTTGGTAAAAAAAAAATCGCAATAAGCGTATTTTGATTGGTTTGCGCAAAAGTTATTGCGTTTACTAACTACGAGAAAGATTTTTGTCATTTTTATTGTTTTTTTTTTTTAAACGAATAATGGCGGCGATCTGCGATTTTTTTTTGCGGGACTGCAACATTGCGGCGGACAGATCGGACCCCTGATTGACATTTTTGACACTTTTGGGGGTACCAGTGACATTACTACAGTAATCAGTGCTATACATATGCACTGTTACTGTAAAAATGACACTGGCAGGGAAGGGGTTAACTTTATTGGAGAAGGAGGGGTTAAGTGTGTCCCTAGGGGGCGTGCTTCTAACTGTATAGGGATGTGGCTGTTTGTGTAACTACAGAGATATACAATCCTACATAGCAGGACTGATGATCTCTGCACTTACACAGGGGAGAATGACAGGCGGCTTTGTTTACATTAGCCGCCTGCCTTTCTCCCTCTGTACTGGGCGATCGCGAGTGACCAGCGGACATTGGGTCCGCCGGTCACATGCGCGGACACGTTAGGGAGCGAGCGGGGGCGGGAGCGCGCCTCCGGCCCTGTGCGCTCGCCACCTATTGGCTCGCAGGCGAGTGACGTACCCATACGTCACTTTGCCTGCACGGGGCTGACCGCCCCGTGCAGGGGCGGCGGTTGGCAAACGGTTAAAAGGGCTCCACCTTAACCCATTATACACACCTTGCCAGCACTCTCCTATCACTCCTGCCTCCCATGACAATACCTGCTACATCTGGATGAAAGGGAGCATGTGACCTTGTCCAATGTATAGCGCTAGGGTCTAGCAACCAGTCGCTTAAACAACAGAGGAAGTGACATTATCACTTCCCTTAACACCCAAGACCAAATGACTGTGAGGACTTTAGTGCTGGTTGCGCCAGAGGCAAGAGAAGCAGGGTGAGAACTGGAATGGTAAGTGTCAAGGGTTCTGAGGGGCCCTTTAATAAAGATATTGTAGCTTTGCTCTGAATGGGCACAGTGATAGTATCTCTGTAAAACTGCTTACAAGGGGTTATTGCGTGCTCTCTTCCTCTACCCTGATCATTTGATACTCAAGCTCTGCCACTGCATTGTAGGAGGTAGGGGTAGTGTCCCATGTCCCCTCCCATCCACAGAATTATGGGGATTCTTTAGTGAGCGGTACCTGCCATTACTGTGCTCTATATGAAAATGTCAGTTGCTTGGCTCAGTGAGTCACCAAAGGGCCCCTGTGCAAAACCAATTTTTGGGCCCTTGATATCATTTCTAGTTAAGTAAACTAGTATGAAGGCTGACAGCCTACATAGAAGTGAGCCATGTCCAGATATACAATTAGAGGAGCCCCAGCATTTGATACTCATGTAGTATAAATAATAATGGCCCTTTTACAGCTGTACAATGTGTACTAATATTAGGTTTGCCCCTGGTCTGACTGTATTTCTGACCTTCTTGCTTTCATATTTTGAACTTCTCACCCTAAAGAGGTATGCAAATAAGTACTTATGTACTGAGTTTGCAGATCTGTATCTGTTCTAAATGAGTGATCCATTTGAAGCCACTGGATAAGCATGATAGCCAGGCAATCTGTATTTTTACATGGAGGTCATCAGCAGAAGCAGACAACCTTTTTTCCTGTGGCAGATTTACAGTAATGATTCCTTCAAAGGGTTATACTAGAATTCAGCAGAGTAATTTCCTCTAGACATATAGCGCTTACCCCCTAAAGGGCCCGGTCATTTGGTCCCAAGGTTCTTTTTCCAGTAGGTGCTCTAGCAGCTAGGCACACAGTCTCAGTCACTCCTCTGGCTCAGAGATCAGTCTAAGGGTATGCTTTTTCTTGCTTTTTTGAAACAACTTGAATTTGGATGGGTGCAGGTTAACTGTGAGATACTCAAGTAATGTTAAGTAGTAACTTGAGGACACTTATCTTCCTCCTAAAGATTCTGAGCACAGTCTTTGAAGCAGCAAATAATTGGCTGAGCTATGTAGGGACCTCTGATGCAAGAGGTATAGCAGAACACCTCATCTCAAGGAACTCAAACATCAGTCTGTACTCACTAATGTCCTTGGATAATTGGATGCCTCCTTCCAATATCCTCAAGACACTTCGCCTGTTATTTCTCCAGACCAGATACCCAAAAAGAAAGAAGTCCCTCAGCCAGCTTCAACAAAGTTCAGCAGAATAGTCCCCACAGCTAGCATAACCTTGATGAGCAGTAGAAAAGCACAGCTGGACTGCCCAGAAGGGCAGCATCTCCTATGGCTTTTCCTGGAGAAGACACCCTCCATTCCAGGCCTCTATTTATTTATGCTTCCTCCCAGCCACCACCTGGGCACCCTCCTCCAAAGGATTGGCTGAAACTGCATACATATTCAGCTGCTGATTTGATTCTCCTATCCTTTCCAGAACCCTCCAGAAGGCAGTGTAAGGCAGGCAATTCTGTAAACAGTGAGACTCAGAACAGAAAAAATAATCACAAACAGCCTAACTGATTACAGTAGAGCTAATAACTACATTTACCTAACCTAGCAGCTATCAAAGGGGTGCTACACACATACAGAGGCAGTTTTCTGCATTAAAGCGGTTCTAAATTCTCAAGGTTTTTAACCTTCATGCATTCAATGCATGAAAATAAAAAACTTCTGTGTGCAGCAGCTCCACCAGCCCCCCCCCCCCCTTAATACTGACCTGAGCCCAATATTCCTCCAGCTATTTTCACAGAGAGCCTCTGTCCCGGGCCTCTCCCTTCTCATTGGCTAAGACAGGAGCGGGAATCATTGGCTCCTGCTGCTGTCAATCACAGTCAGTGAGCCAATGGGGTGAGCCAATGAGTGTCTGAATGGACACGCAGAGCCACGGTTCGAGAGCGAGTCTACTCGGGTGCCCCATTTCAAGCTGAATCCTTTGGGGGCACTTGGCAGGAGGGAGGGGACAGGAGTGCCAGTGGGGAACCTGAGAAGATAAGGATCTGGGCTGCTCTATGTAAAACCGCTGCACCGAGCAGATAAGTATAGCATGTTTATTTCTTAAATTGCCTTTATTATTGCTTTAAACATTAATTTCACCCCACCCCCCCTCACTAAAAAAAATGAAAAGTCAGCAGCTACAAATACTGTAGCTACTGACTTTTAATATTAGGACAATTACCTGTCCAGGGATCCCATGATGTCGGCACCCCAGCTGATTTCCGGATCGGCTCTCCAGTGCTGCTGCCACCATTCATGCTAAGGGAATCCATCAATGAAGCCTTATGGCTTCACAGCCAGTTCTCTACTGCGCATGCACAAAGCACCCTGCGCTTTCTAACTGGCCTGGCGGTGGAAAAATAAGGAGGAGGGCCGAACTTCCAAGGGACTTCACCGCGGCTGAGTCTCACGAAAGTGGGGACGAGTACCTGTCACTTGATTGGCACTTGAGGGGGGGGGGGAGGAAGCAAGAAAGTGGAACTTCCACTTTTAGATGGAACTCAGCTATACAGTAGAGCTATAAGCTTTACCATGTTGATGTAATTCCCAAAGTTGTATAAATCTGTCTTCAGTAAAATAATACCCAGTGATCTCGCCATGAAGGTCCCTATTCATGCACTTGAACCTAAACAATTGGCACTTTCTGATAACGATTGGGCATTGTCACTTTGTCACATGCTCCACTGGTGGAGACTACAAGTGGCTATGCTGACACACATTCACTCCAACCCATTGAACAGTCTAGGGCAGGAGAAGTAAACCTTAAGGGAAGGAGATCTACCTAAGCAACATGAAAGAGATCAAAGATCACCTGGGTTCAGTGCTTTTTCTTTTAAAAGACATTAACACAGTGACATTTTACAGTCACTGTAAAAATTCAAACTTTGCCTACCTTAACCTCTTTACGACCGCCCGCCGCAGATGTACTGCGGCAGGCAGCCGCTCCTGCACAAACCGCCGTAACCCTACGTCGGTCGCGAGCAGGAGGCTAGAGGGCGAGCGCGCGCAGCCGGCGGTGCGCAACCGCCCCCGCTTGCCAGCGGGGAAGCCGATGCAGTGGGCAGGCGGCTCCGATTTCCGCCTGACACCCACGATCGCTCCCCGTTAAGAGAGAAGAACGGTCAGCTGTTGTAAACACAGCTGACCGTTCTTCTCCCTGGAATGATCATAGAGCCCATGTGATCCTTCTATATAGGAACACAGGTCTCTATGGTCATTTCACAAGCCACGCCCCCCCACAGTTAAAATCACTCCCCTAGGCTCACATTTAAACCCTTAATCACCCACAATGTTAACCCCTTCCCTGCCAATGGCATTATTACAGTAACAGTGCATATTTTTAGCACTGATTACTGTAGTAATGTCACTGGTCCCCCCAAAAGTGTCAAAAATGTCAGTCAGGGGTCCGATCTGTCCGCCGCAATGTTGCAGTCCCGCAAAAAATCGCAGATCGACGCCATTACTAGTAAAAAAAAAATAAAATAAAATAAAAATGACATAAATCTTTCCCGTAGTTAGTAGACGCGATAACTTTTGCGCAAACCAATCGAAATACCGCTTATTGCGATTTTGTTTACCAAAATATGTAGCAGAAAACGAATTGGCCTAAAATGTTAAAAAATTTTGATTTTTAACTTTTTGGGGGGGAATGTTATATATTAGAATGTAAAAAATATTAAATATTTTTTTCAGAATTGTGGCTTTTTTGTGTATAGCGCAAAAAATAAAAATTGCACAGGTGATCAAATACCACCAAAAGAAAGCTCTATTTATGGGAAAAACAAGGACATAAACTTAGTTTGGCTACAGCGTCGCACGACCGCGCAATTGTCAGTTAAAATCACACAGTGCCAAGTTGAAAAAAGTGGCCTGGTCATTAAAGCGGAGTTCCGCCTTCCCCTCCAAAAATTTAAAGTCAGCAGCTACACATGCTGTACGCATACTGTGTAGCTGCTGACTTTTAATATTAGGACCCTTACCTGTCCTGGAGTTCAGCGATGTCGGCACTTACCTGTCCTGGAGTCCAACGATGTCGGGTGCTGCCGCCGCCATTGCCGGTAAGGGAACCCGGCAGTGAAGCCTTGCGGCTTCATGACCGGGTCCCAACTGCGCATGCGGGAAGTGCGCTGTGAATTTCTATTGGCTCGGCGACAGGGCAAGGAGGAGGGGGCCGAACGTTCAGGACGGACGGATGGCCGCGGCGCATTGTCCCAAAAGTGGGGAAGGGTTACCTGTCAAAAGCGGGTACCCGTTCCCCTCTCCCCCCTGAAAGGTGCCAAATGTGGCACCGGAGGGGGGGAGGAAGCAAAATAGCAGAAGTTTCATTTTTGGGTGGAACTCTGCTTTAAGGGGGCAAATCCTTCCGATCTTAAAGTGGTTAAAACTGGACAGTGTCAGTCAGTAGAGTAATGGGTCAGTAGGGCTACGAATGGTGTGTGGACAGTGTGATTAGGGCAGTAGATGGTGTCAGTAGGATAGTAAATGGTGTCAGTAGAGCAGTGGACGTGTCGGTAGGGCAGTGGATGGTGTCAGTAGCGAAGAGGACAGTGTCAGTAGGGCAGTGGACAGTGTCAGTAGAGAAGAGGATGGTGTTAGTAGAGCAGTGCACTTTGTCAGTAGAGCAGTGGACTTTGTCAGTAGGGCAGGACAGCGTCAGTAGGGCAGTGGATGGTGTCAGTAGAAAAGAGGACAGTGTCAGTAGGGTCATGGACAGTGCCAGTGGAGCAGTGGACTTTGTCAGTAGGGCAGTGGACAGTGTCAGTAGAGAAGAGGACGGTGTCAGTAGGGTTGTGAACGGTGCCAGTGGAGCAGTGGACTATGTCAGTAGGGCAGTGGACGGTGTCAGTGGAGCAGAGGACAGTGTCAGTAGGCCAGGGGACAGTGCCAGTGAAGCAATGCGCTTTTTCAGTAGAGCAGGGGACTTTGTCAGTAGAGCAGTGGACTTTGTCAGTAGGGCAGTGGACAGTGTTTGTAGAGCAGTGTATGGTGTCAGTAAGGCAGATGACTGTGTCAGTAGGGCAAGAGACAGTGCCAGTGGAACAAGGCACTGTCAGTAGAGCAATGGACTTTGTCAGTAGGGCATGAGGAAAGTGTCATTAAAGCAGTTGACGGTGTCGGTAAAGAAAAGGATGGTGTCAGTAGAGCAGTGGGCAGTGTCAGTAGAGCAGTGGACAGTGTCAGCAGAGAAAAGGATGGTGTAAGTAGAACAGTGGACTTTGTCAGTAGGGCAGTGTATGGTGTCAGTAAAGAAGAGGACAATGTCAGTAGGATCATGGACATTACCAGTGGAGCAGTGGACTTTGTCAGTCGGGCAGAGGACAGTGTCAGTAAGGCAGTGGTTGGTGCCAGTGGAGCAATGGACTTTGTCAGTAGAGCAGTGGAAGGTGTCAGTAGGGCAGAACACGGGGGGGGGGGGGGGCATGGCACTTTTCTTTTTGAAAATCCTTAAAATCCCAGCTGCTTTGCAGAATGAAATCAGCCAGGAAATGTCATCTAGCAGCATTTTTTTTTCTTTCTATATGTCACTTTTGCTTTTGATTTAGTACAAGTTTAAGGCATTCTGCAAACATGTTATTTGAAAAAAAAACAAAAAAACTGCCCTTTAAACTGTGTTAAAAGACTTGAACAGTATTTTTTTTTTGTACAATTGCCAAATGGCAGTGTCCAGTTACCTCTGCCTTTTTTTTTTTTTTTTTTTTACCACATTCTTGAAAACTGACCTTGAAAAAGGCCAGGAACAAAAACAATACCTTACTCCCATAGACTTCAGTGGAGGTTCGCTTGCTGTAGTCAGGGTTTTTCATGTTTGGTGAACTTCCAGGGATCCAAACTTTGGTTGGTTCTTCACTCATCACTATTTATATGTTATCTGTATTCCTTTCTCTACCAAAAGTATAATGTACAATTTTGTCAAAGTTGGACAAAACAAATGATGTTGCTTTGAAATGTTGATTGTTTGAAATGTTTCAGGTACAGTTGGGATTCTGCACAAGAAAAATAACAAAGTATCGCTCTGCCCCCTAGTGGCTTACTTTTCAGGTTATTTTTCTGAGCATGGCACTTTCAAAAGATAAATACGGAGGCTGACCCCCTTATGAAAATGCCTGGTTACTGGCTATCCCATTTCAATAATTCCTGGATCACTGACCTGGAACAAGATTAGGAAATTCAGAGAAAATCAAGACACTATTCATTACAATTGTGGTGCATGAAAATAATGATTCAATGATGGATTCCAAACAAACCAAATCCAGTCAAAATAAACAAAATATGATATACTTTTATTGTATTTTGTTACATTATAATTCCCGCTGATGGTAAATGTGGGGCCACATATGTCTGTACCTGTGCTTATGCCAGAATTATACTATAGTGAGACATGAATCTCATACTAATGATTGGGAGCGGCAAAGAACAGTTCCCGATTACATGATCACTGTGAGTACCCTCCAATGTATTCTTTCTTCTCTGAATGAAGAAAAAGATACAGTGGGGTTGATTTACTAAAACTGGAGAGTGCAAAATCTGGTGCAGCTCTGCATAGTGACCAATCAGCTTCCAGGTTTTATTGTCAAAGCTTAATTGAACAAGCTGAATTTAGAAGCTGTTTGGGTTTGGCTACCATGCACAGCTGCACCAGGTTTTGAGTGCTCCAGTTTTAGTAAATTTCCCCCATTGTATTTTTTTTCCTTCTGTCTAGTGGAAAACGCAAACCACAAAAAATAAAGTCTGTGTAAAAAAAAAAATAAAAATAAAAAAAAAGAATAAAATAAAGATAAAATAGCTAGCTCAGGGCTGCAGTCTTTATCTTTTGCAAATAAGTAATTTTTCTTTTTCACTGATGTGCACTCATGAGGCTGCACTGATGGACACTTATAGTCTGCACTGATGGGCACTGATGAGGCTGCCCTGATGAATCTGCACTGATGGGCACTGATAGGCTGCATTGATGGGCACTGATAGGCTGCATTGATGGGCACTGATAAGGCTGCCCTGATGAGGCTGCACTGATGGGCACTGAGAGGCTGCATTGATGGACACTGATAGACTGCATTGATGAGCACTGATGGGCACTGACGAGGCTGCACTAATGAGGTGGCACTGATAGGGCGACACTGATAATCTGCACTGATGGGCACTGATAAGGCTGCACTGAAAAGCTGCACTGTTAAGGCGACACTGATAATCTGCACTGATGGGCACTGATGAGGCTGCACTGATGAGGCGGCACTGTTGGGCACTGATATGCTGCACTGATGGATACTGATTGGCAGGCACTGATGGGGATGCACTGACAGTGACAGTACTGAGGAAAGGAAATGCCGATAACTGGCATTTGTTTATATGTGATCAGCTGTGTTAGGACAAAGCTGATCACATGGTAAAAAGTCAACGCCATTACCCTGATCTGTGATATGCTGTCTTCGAAGAACACAGCTCACCACCGATCGGCACGCTGCACGCCCCACCGGGAGCACGAGTCTATGGCAAGAATGGGGGGACGTCATATGATGTGACAAGAGCTGTCCTGCCCAGCCATCATTCTACAATAGGCTGGGTGGGAAACAATTAACAAAAAATAAAAAATAAATCAGGAGATCTCTATTAAAATTTGCCAACAAATAAAGGCCCACTTTGTCCTGCAACAAAAAAATATAATTCACCTGGGGGTCTTTTTAAAAAACATTTTTTGGAAGAACGTCACACACATTCATGCAGGCTGGATTATTTTTCCCCTGTTTTCTATGATAAATTAATTCCAATGACTGTCAACTCCATCTGGTGGCCAAAATGCAGTATATTTTCTTATTGAAGTAGTTCAGAAAACTAAACAGCATTCTGGCCACTAGATGGAGTTGGCGATCATAGGAATTGTTCTATTACAGAAAATATGGGGGAATTCATCCAACCTGCTTCAATGTGTGTGACATTTGTTCAACAATTGTTTTAAATTAAGACCCCTAAGGACTTTCAAACACATGCCAGAGTTGCAAAACTAAATGGGCTGCCTGAACACAAGTCACGTTAACGTGTTAGGCTCGGTTCACATTTATGCGATGCGGGAAGGCTGCGAATTCGCAGCCTGTTCCCGCATCGCACACGCACCCCCGGCAGTTCACACTGCCATATGCGATACGCTGGGGGTGTCAATGTAATCTTAACGACACCCCCAGTTTGATCGCATATCGCAGTGCGATCGTGCAGTTCACACAGGATGGGATCGCACAAGTGTGAACCGCTGTGCGATCCGATCCTGATGCGGCTGCAAAAATGCCTCCTGTGCGTGTTTGCACCGGGTGCGATGCGAATTTAGCCATACAAACTGTATGGCTAAACTCGCACCGCACAGCTGATCGCATGTAATGTCGGAGCAGTGCGCTCCGACATTACATGCAAACCCGGCACTCGCACAAATGTGAACCGGGTCTTAAAGCTGAGATGTAAATGGCCTCTGTAAGTTTTTGTCTAGGTTATAAACAAACAAAATTATAACAGCGCTCAACACAAATAAATAGTGACTGTTAGGTGTATCACGTAAACTGCAGCTGCTGTGCATCCAAACCAATTGTTGGAAAGATATGTGAAATTCAGTTAAAACAGCGCTAGCAACTAGTGACAGCAAATAATAAATCAAAATATATAAATATATTAAAAACAATGAGTGCTTTATATCATATAAAAGTCTCTTAATGCATATAAATAAATGTGCTCAAGTGCAATCCTTACATCTTCAGTTCCCCCAATACGTATTTCCGGCGTGGAGCCACGTAACGTCACTTCCGGTCGGGCTTCCTGGTCTCGGTGGAACGCACGCTAACAGCGGCGGTTCCTGTTTGTATATCGCTTTATCATGTGGCTTTTCTTGTGAGTATAATCGTAATTGTGGGGAAATAAATATCTATTTGAACATACTACACTATTGGCCCCTTCTTTCATCCACATATATCGGGGAAATCCACCATATCCCAATGGAGCGATCCCAATCTGGATGTAACAGTGGAGCACGGAGAGTGTAGTCCCATCATTATATCCAAACATCTTAAACCATCTATATTGTGGTGAGTAGGGGACCTGGAGGGTCACTCATGTGAGCACCGAATACACCTGGATGGATGGATATGCACTTAAGCACCTTTATTCACTTGCACTGAA
This sequence comes from Pelophylax lessonae, assembly GCF_965119305.1. Lineage (NCBI taxonomy): Eukaryota > Metazoa > Chordata > Amphibia > Anura > Ranidae > Pelophylax > Pelophylax lessonae. The sequence goes on along the minus strand of NC_138771.1, from coordinate 615,518,436 downwards.
GAAATAAGGATTGCACTTGAGCACATTTATTTATATGCATTAAGAGACTTTTATATGATATAAAGCACTCATTGTTTTTAATATATTTATATATTTTGATTTATTATTTGCTGTCACTAGTTGCTAGCGCTGTTTTAACTGAATTTTGTCTAGGTTGTGGTGAGTTGGCACTGCAGCTTATTTAAAATGGGCTGAGGCAACACAATGCACCCTAAAACAGACAATTATGCACTACAATACAATGTATGTGGGGGTATCTCTCTTTTTTTTTTTTTTAATTATATTTACTTTTGTAACTTTTTGGGGGTTTTGCGTAATCTTTGGTGCCAGGTCCTTTTTGTTGAGACATCAGGAATCTAAGAGACCCCTGGTGTCTCCACTTTGTGATTGAGAAAGCAGAACCCCTTGCTGACCGCCCTATATCAGTTTTACTTCTACAGGGTGGCATCTGTGCACCACGTGTACATATACTTGTTTTGGCATTTCTACCAGAAGATTATTCACAGAAGATCTGCGGGTGCCGGGCTCTTGATGTCCTCCAACACCCGACGATCTTCAGTAAAGAACACAGAATAGAGATCTGTCAATGTAAACAAGGCAGATGAATTCTGTGTTCTTGCAAAGCAGGGACTAGAATCCAGTTCTTCCCCTAGTAAAAACAGCACAATGTGTACACTGACAACCTGGCAAGGCACATATTTAACCCTTTGATCACCCTAGATGTTTAACCCCTTCCCAGCCAGTGTCATTAGCACAGTGACAGTGCATACACTAACACTGATCACTATATTAGTGTCATTGGTTCCTGAAAAGTGTCAGTTAGTTCCCGATTGTCCGCCGCAATATCGGGGTCCTGTTATAAAAAATAAATAAATAAAAATTCCAGTTTATATACCATAGTTTGCAGATGCTGTAACATTTGCATAAACCAATCAATATACTCTTATTGAGATATTTGTTTTATCAAAAACATGTAGCAGAATACATATTGGCCTAAAGTTATGTAGAAATTAGATTTTTTTTTATTGGATATGTTTTATCGCAGAAAGTAAAAAAATATTGTTTTTTTATTAAAAACTAGACATTAAGCCCGTTAAATTAACGGGCGCTAGAACATATGTGGTCAGAGTCCCCTTTAATAATGTGGTCAGAGTCCCCTTTAATAATGTGGTCAGAGTCCCCTTTAATAATGTGGTCAGAGTCCCCTTTAATGGTGTGGTCAGAGTCCCCTTTAATAATGTGGTCAGAGTCCCCTTTAATAGTGTGGTCAGAGTCCCCTTTTAATAGTGTGGTCAGAGTCCCCTTTAATAGTGTGGTCAGAGTCCCCTTTTAATTGTGTGGTCAGAGTCCCCTTTTAATAGTGTGGTCAGAGTCCCCTTTAAATAGTGTGGTCAGAGTCCCCTTTTAATATTGTGGTCAGAGTCCCCTTTTATTAGTGTGGTCAGAGTCCCCTTTAATAGTGTGGTCAGAGTCCCCTTTTAATAGTGTGGTCAGAGTCCCCTTTTAATAGTGTGGTCAGAGTCCCCTTTAATAGTGTGGTCAGAGTCCCCTTTAATGGTGTGGTCAGAGTCCCCTTTTAATAGTGTGGTCAGAGTCCCCTTTAATAGTGCGATCAGAGTCCCCTTTAATAGTGTGATCAGAATCCCCTTTAATATAGGATGAGATCAGGCAGAGGCATGGCAGTGGGAGGGATGGGATCAGACAGAGGGATGGCCCTCGGAGGGATGGGAACGGGCAGAGGGATGGCTGTGGGAGGGATGGGATCAGGCAGAGGGATGGCTGTGGGAGGGATAAGATCAGGCAGATGGAAGGCGGTGGGAGGGATGGGATCAGGCAGACGGAAGGCAGTGGGAGGGATGGGATTAGGCAGAGGGATGGCCGTGAGAGGGATGGGAACAGGCAAAGGGATGACCGTGGGAGGGATGGGATTAGGTAGAGGGATGGCTGTGGGAGGGATGGGATCAGGCAGACGGAAGGCAGAGGGAAGGATGGGATCAGGCAAATGGAAGGCGGTGGGAGGAATGGGATCAGGCAGACAGAAGGCGGTGGGAGGGATGGGATCAGGCAGAGGGATGGCCATGGGAGGGATGGGAACAGGCAGAAGGATGACCATGGGAGGGATGGGATCAGGCAGAAGGAAGGCGGTGGGAGGGATGGGATCAGGCAGAGGGATGGCGGTGGGAGGGATGGATTTAGGCAGAGGGATGATGGGAGGGATGTGATAAGGCTGAAGGATGGCAGTGGGAGGGATGGGATCAGGCAGAGGGATGGCAGTGGGAGAGATGGGATCAGGCAGAGGGATGGCGGTGGGAGAGACGGATCAGGCAGAGGGATGGTGGTGGGAGGGATGGGATCAGGCAGAGGAATGGCGGTGGAGGGGATGGGATCAGGCAGAGGAATGGCGGTGGAGGGGTGGGATTAAGCAGAGAAATGGCGGTGGAGGGGTGGGATTAAGCAGAGAAATGGCGGTGGAGGAGGGGTGGGATTAAGCACAGAAATGGCGGTGGGGGGGTGGGATTAAGTAGGGAAATGGCGGTGGAGGGGGGGATCAGGCAGAGGGATGGCCACTCTACTGGCTGTTAGCTCACCAGCTGACTTTCTGCTCTGCCTCCAGCCATCAGTGGATAGACTCTGCAGCAATAGGCAGCAGGCTGGCGATCACCCTACCCCCCCTTCCCCCTTTGGCGGGTGACCCGTTAACGGCGGGCACCCCCGCCACAGTGGTGGAACATGTGGCCCCCTACAGTGATGGAACAGGCAGGACCCCCCCCCCCCCATAGTGGCGGAACTCCAGGGCCCAGACTGCTGCGACCCTGGTATTTCAGCCACAGTGTATGTATACACTGTATATATATTGTGACAGGAAGTCAGGTAAATCTGTGGATGTTGTCACAGACAGGAGACACTGCTGCTTGGTTTAGGGCGTCGGCTGCAGAGATAGCCAGCAGGAAGTTGAAAACCATTCAGCTGTTCAGAATGAGGAAATTAAGGCCTCTATAATTTGTCCAAAGGAAGTCTAAGGATTGCTGCCTCCTGCCGCTGTGTGGGCATGGGGAGAGGAGGACAGTCAGATGTGTGTCCCCTGAAAGCTGTGTGAGCATGGGGAAAACCTCCTGAAGCGATGTGGCTGAGGAGGGTAACAAGTGTGAAGACTATTCGAAGTGAGGTCTTGGATCGTTTCTATGTGAAAAGAAACCAATGGACATTTCCTGTGTGAAGGGGAAATTAATTAAGACTGAAGACTACTCAAGGTGAAGTCTTGAACTATTTCTATGTGGAAGAAAATAAATGGACTACTGAGTGTCTGCTGTAGGATCAGCAAAGTTTGCTCCAACAGTAGGTTGGAGACAGACTCCGTAGATAGGTTCCTGTATGTGAGAAGGTAGCCACCCACAGTGGCAAGGATTTATTTTATTTATGTTTATTTTGAATTATGCTGTTTTTGGAGCTTGCACTTGTGTGAAGAGATCTTGCAAGAATAAAACCTTACACTGTTGTTTTCAACCACTTCTCGGCTATCTCCCTGTGTAACGAACTCCCCCAAGGGGTCATCCACGCCTACCACCGAGTGAATCCCCACATATGGTGGAGGTATGCAGTGGGCAGAAGCAGAGATCCCTGCAAAGAAGTGCATATGTTCAATGAACTTTGTCTGGTGCATGAGACTGCACAAACTGTGTCTGCAGGAAAGGAGATCTTGCAAGGAAAGAGAGAAAAACTACGTGTTTTAAAAAATTTTGATGGACTTTGTTTTGTCTGGTGCATGATACTGCACAAACTGTGTGTGCAGGAAAGGAGATCCTGCAAGAGATAAAAAAGCTACTGGCTTTAAAGAGACAGTGGTCTCAAAATTTTTTTGCTGGACTGTGAAAAATTTATTGTGGAGTTATTGAAGATGGGGCGATCAAAACGCCTGAAAGATGCAAAGATAGCTGAAATGAGAGACAGGATTCTATGGATGGAGGGGATGTTACCGCATGAACGAGCCCCATCCATGCCTGAACAGAATCTGCTAAAGAGAAAGGTTATTGTCCCTAGCAACACTGAGGCAAATGTAGCTCAACAGCAGGCAAATGCGGATTTTCAGCGGAGCTTTGCAGCTCAACAAAAGGCTCACCAAGAGAGCATGGCAGGCTGGAAACAGAGACGCCAGCAGCCAATGGAGGCCATCGGTTTGGAGGAAACCGAGTATGTGTACAGGGCTGAGCTGGATGCCTTGCAACGGAAAATGGAAGAAAAGTAACACGCCCTGGAGTTGCTTAGGATGGAGCATAGAAACTTGCAGGCTCAGGTGTTACAGTGGGAAGAATCCACTGCTCTTCTTTTTTCCGAGTTACAAAAACGTAGAGAGACTATAATGGAGAAAGATACCATCCTCATGGAAAAGGAAATTGAAGTTCAGACTTTGCAGAAGCAAAGTATGGGTGAAATGTTGGAGTTGCGTAATCAGCTGAAAAAAAGTCTTCAGTCTTTGGAAGCTACAAAAATAGACCTGCAGGAGGCGCAGGAACAGAATGTCGCTCTGAAAACGACATTGTCACTCAGCGACAAGGAGAAAAATGAGAGAGAGGCTAAATTACTGAGTACTGTGTATGAGCTCACTACTTTGAGCAATGTGGTAGATGAATTACGTACGGACTGTGAAAGTTGGAAAGATGAAGCCCAACGTGTCTAGCAGCAGTTAAAGGAGATAGAAGCCTGTGTGGCAGAATTACAGTCTCATTCCCAGAAGCTAGCCAATGAGGTGAAAGCTCTTATGCAGGGAAAAGGAGATTCTGAACACAAGAGAAAAAAAATAGAGGCACAGCTGCAGGAATCGCAAGTCAAGGTGTCAGAAGGTGACCGATTGTGTGCTAAGCTGTCAGAGAAGGCAAACCGACTGCAGGTTGAGTTGGACAATGTCACAAATCCGCTTTCTCAAGCAGACAGAAAATCTAGAGATATTGCCAAAGATTTGTCTATCTTGGAATCGCAGCTGCAAGACACGCAGGAACTCTTACAGGAAGAGAGGTGTAAAAGGCTGAGTTTTAGCACAAAGCTCAAACAAATGGAAGATGAGAAAAATGGCTTCCTGGAACAATTAGAAGAGGAGGAGGAAGCAAAGAAAAACCTATCAGAGCAAGTCGCAACATTGCAAGCTCAGATAGCGGATATGAAAAAATGCATGGAAGAAAGCGTTGGTTCATTAGAGAGTGTTGAAGATGTGAAAAAGAAGTTTGATCAGATGCTTGATGAGGAGAAGACTGTGTCTGCAAAATATGCAGAAGAACGCGACCGTGCAGTAATGGAGGCACGTGTTTAAGAGAGCAAAGCCCTGTTCTTGGCTCGCTCCTTGGAGGAAGCTCTAGAGTCAGAGGCGTAACTAGAACCTTCAGGGCCCCGATGCAAGAAACCATGAAGGGCCCCCCAGACCCCTGGTCGGGGCCCTTCCCTTCAAGCCCGGGGCTCTTCCCACTAATCCTGGGGCTCTTTAATCTCATTGCATGGCCTTTTATTATGGTCCCGCATCAGGATCCTTTCACAAGTTCTGCAGTGGGCCCCCTTCCTGCAATCTTGGGGCCTCCCCACAGTGGTGAAATGCCAGGGCCCGGTCGCAAGTGTGACCTTTGAGATCCTAGAAGTTCACCCACTGGTTTGCTACCGGGCCCCCTGGAGCATGGGGCCCGGTAGCGATTGCAACCCCTGCAACCCCTGTAGTTACGCCCCTGTCTAGAGTGTAAGGTTGAACTAGAAAGAGTTAACAAACAGCTGCGTACAGAAATGGAAGATTTGGTCAGCTCCAAAGATGATGTTGGGGAAAGCATTCATGAGCTAAAAAAGTCTAAGCGAGCCTTAGAACAGCAAGTAGAAGAGATGAAGATTCCGTTGCAGGAACTTGAAGAGGAATTACAGGCAACAGAGGATCTGTCCCAAAGAGGGGATAGTGTGCCTGATGCAGTTTTTAAAAGGATCAGTGTTTTGGGGTCTGTCCTGAGTGAGCCTCAGAAATGTGATGACATGTGGCTTGAATCACCCCTTTGGAATAAACCGTTCCTTCAAAAACTTCAAGCATTGGAAAATGTATCATTAGAACTTCAGCAAACAAAGGAGCTGTGTAAGAAATGTGATGATTTCTCAGTTCAGGCTGAAAACCTGGTGGAGAAAACTAAAGCGGAGAAAACTAAAGCAAGTGATATAAATCTGGGAGAAAAAAGCAAACACCACCTAGTGGAGAAAACTAAGGCTGTTGGTGAAAACGTGAAGCAAATGAATAAGTGCCTTTCAGGGAATATTTCCAAAATGGAACTGGTGAAAGACAGGTGGCAGAAGTTTGATCGTGATCTTGAGATACATTCCATGTGGAGTTCAGATAGAGAAAAGGAACTAGGTGACCTTGAGCGGTCAAATAGTTCAGTAGAGATGCAATTCAACCGAGGCAAGGAAATGCTGGGGGAGCTGCAGGGGAAAAGTGGTGCAATGGCAGAAGGTGCATTGAAGAAACCTGTAATAGACTGTGTTGCAGTTCCATGCTTCTTCACTGATGCAGAGAGGAGGTCTGTAATGGATACCACCCAGATCGCTGGGTTCAACTGTCTACGGCTAATTAATGAAGCTACTACCTTTGACCCATATGATGGTGGAAGGAAAGTTGATAAAGTACAGGCATTTCTTGGAACAAAGCCAAGTGAAGCAGAGGTTCTCAAAGTTTTGTGGAAATCATTTATTGATTGCAGAGAGCAAGCTTAGCTCAAGAATGTTGAAGACATTAAGATTAGCAAAATTGAGTTGCCTATGGATCACGGTCCTCCATGGTGGATAGGACAGACGGTTATGCAGGACAAACTTGAGAAGGAGCGAAATGGCAAAAATGCAGTTGAAGAAGATGTATATGAGATAAGAGACAAACTGTCTGACATTTATGAGAAATCTGTCAATGAAGATGACAGAAACAGTTTCATCCGGAAGCTTGAGGATAATAGGAGGCTTATCAGTGAGAGTCAGCAGTGCCTGACACATGCGTGCCTGGAAAACTGTGTCCCAACCCTAGGGTTGAAACAAGAGGGGGGGGGGGTATGTGACAGGAAGTCAGGTAAATCTGTGGATGTTGTCACAGACAGGAGACACTGCTGCTTGGTTTAGGGCGTCGGCTGCAGAGATAGCCAGCAGGAAGTTGAAAACCATTCAGCTGTTCAGAATGAGGAAATGAAGGCCTCTATAATTTGTCCAAAGGAAGTCTAAGGATTACTGCCTCCTGCCGCTGTGTGGGCATGGGGAGAGGAGGACAGTCAGATGCGTGCCCCCTGAAAGCTGTGTGAGCATGGGGAAGACCTCCTGAAGCGATGTGGCTGAGGAGGGTAACAAGTGTGAAGACTACTCGAAGTGAGGTCTTGGATCGTTTCTATGTGAAAAGAAACCAATGGACATTTCCTGTGTGAAGGGCAAATTAATTAAGACTGAAGACTACTCAAGGGTGAGGTCTTGAACTATTTCTATGTGGAAGAAAATAAATGGACTATTGAGTGTCTGCTGTAGGATCAGCAAAGTTTGCTCCAACAGTAGGTTTGAGACAGACTCCGTAGATAGGTTCCTGTATGTGAGAAGGTAGCCGCCCACAGTGGCTAGGATTTATTTTATTTATGTTTATTTAGAATTATGCTGTTTTTGGAGCTTGCACTTGTGTGAAGAGATCTTGCAAGAATAAAACCTTACACTGTTGTTTTCAACCACTTCTCGGCTATCTCCCTGTGTAACGAACCCCCCCCCCCAAGGGGTCATCCACACCTACCACTGAGCTGATCTCCCACAATATATATATATATATATATATATATATATATATATTGTGACAAGAAGTCAGGTAAATCTGTGGGTGTTGCCACAGACGGGAGATACATTTCTGCCTTGTTTAGACAATTCACCAATTACTATAGGGTGTCGGCTGCAGAGGTAGCCAGAAAGGTTTAAGGACGTTGGAAACTTCAGCTATTCAGGATGAGGCAATTAAGGCCTCTATAAGTTATCCAGAGGATGACTACTGATTGCTGCCTCCTGAGGCTTTGTGCATTAACGAGAGCAGTGAGCTGAGAGACTTCTGAAGGTGAGGTGGTGTTGGACTTTTTCTGTGTAAAAGGAAAACAAATAGACTATTGGTTTTCTGCTGTATGACCAGCAGTGTCTGCCCAGCAGTAGGTTGGGACAGACACCATAGGTAGGTTCCTGTGTGTGAAGGTAGACGCCCAAAGTGGCCAGGATTCATTTTATGTTTGTTTGATTTATGCTGTTTGGATGCTTGCACTTGTTTCCAGAAAATTGGAAGAATAAACCATAAACTGTTGTTTTCACCCACTCCTCGGCTTTCTCTCTGTGTAACAAACCCCCCCAAGGGGTCACCCACACCCGCTACCGAGCTAAACCCCTTACACATGGTGGAGGATGCGGGCAGTTAAAGTAAACCCAAAATTGAGGAGATACTGAAACAACTGGTTAAGTCAAATGCGGATTTTCAGCGGAGCCTTGCAGCTCAACAACAGGCTCACCAAGAGAGCATTGCAGGCCTGGAACAGAGACAGCAGACCGAGGCTGGGAGTCAGGCCAGTAACATACCGACTTTTTGGAATGAGAAGATTTTAAGCACTGTTGGAGATTGTGTAGAGTGCAAGGAGGTATCACACTTGAAGAAAAATTTGGAAGAGGAAGCTCGGCTTCATGAAGGCCAAATGCAGGAGCTCAGACAGAAGCATGCACAAGCTGTTGAAGAGCTTTCTGAACAGTGGGAACAGACAAAATGGGTAAAAGGAAACTTGGAAAAGGCCAAACAAGCGCTTGAAAGTGAGCGTAATGAACTAGCCAATGAGGTGAAGGCTCTTATGCAGGGCAAAGGAGACTCTGAACACAAGAGAAAAAAAGCAGAGGCACAGCTTCAGGAATTGCAAGTCAAAGTATCAGAAGGTGACCGATTTCGTGCTGAGCTGTCAGAGAAGGCAAACCGACTGCAGGTTGAGTTGGACAATGTCACAAGTCTGCTTTCTCAAGCAGACAGCAAATCTAGCAAATTTGCCAAAGATTTCTCTACCTTGGAATCACAGCTGCAAGACACTCAGGAACTCTTACAAGAAGAGACACGTCAAAAACTGAGCTTTAGCACAAAACTCAAACAAATGGAAGATAAGAAAAATGGCTTCCTGGAACAATTAGAAGAGGAGGAGGAAGCAAAGAAAAACCTATCGAAGCAAGTCTCAACACTGCAAGCTCAGAGAGCGGATATGAAAAAGCGAATGGAAGAAAGCGTTGGTTCTTTAGAAAATGTTGAAGAGGTGAAAAAGAAACTGCAGAAAGACCTTGAAGCTGCTAATCGATGCTATGAGGAAAAGGCAGCTGCTTATGACAAGCTGGAGAAGACAAAGACAAGACTTCAGCAGGAACTGGATGAACTTAGTGTGGATCTTGATCACCAGCGTCAGATTGTTTCCAACCTGGAGAAGAAGCAAAAGAAGTTTGATCAGATGCTTGGTGAGGAGAAGACTGTTTCTGCAAAATATGCAGAAGAACGTGACCGTGCAGAAGCAGAGGCTCGTGAGAAAGAGACCAAAGCCCTGTTCTTGGCTCGCTCCTTGGTGGAAGCTCTAGAGCTTAAAGCTGAACTAGAAAGAGTTAATAAACAGCTGCGTACAGAGATGGAAGATTTGGTCAGCTCCAAGGATGATGTTGGGAAAAGCGTTCATGAGCTAGAAAAGTCTAAGCGAGCCTTAGAACAGCAAGTAGAAGAGATGAAGACTCATTTGGAAGAACTTGAAGAGGAATTACAGGCAACAGAGGATCTGTCCCAAAGATGGGATAGTTTGCCTGATGCAGTTTCTAAAAGGATCAGTGTTTTGGGGTCTGTCCTGAGTGAGCATCAGAAATTTGATGACATGTTGCTTGAATCATCCCTCTGGATTAAACAGTTCCTTCAAAAACTTCAAGCACTGGAAAATGTATCATTAGAACTTCAGCAAGCAAAGGAGCTGTGTAAGAAAAGTGATGATCTCTCAGTTCAGGCTGAAAGTCTGGTGAAGAAGTCAAGTGATATAAAGCTGGGAGAAAAAGCAAACACCACCTAAAGGAAGAATAACCATAGACTGTTGTTTTCAACCACTCCTCGGCTGTCTCTCTGTGTAACGAACCCCCCCCCAAGGGGTCACCCACACATGTTGGAGTACCGCAGGCAGTTAAAGTAAACTCAAAATGGAGGAGATACTGAAACAGCTGGTTAAGTCAAATGCGGATATTTAGCGGAGCCTTGCAGCACAACAACAGGCTCACCAAGAGAGCATTGCAGGCCTGGAACAGAGACAGCAGACCGAGGCTGGGAGTCAGGCCAGTAACATACCAACTTTTCGGAATGAGAAGATTTTAAGCACTGTTGGAGATTGTGTAGAGCGCAAGGAGGTATCACACTTGAAGAAAAATTTGGAAGAGGAAGCTCGGCTTCATGAAGGCCAAATGCAGGAGCTCAGACAGAAGCATGCACAAGCTGTTGAAGAGCTTTCTGAACAGTGGTAACAGACAAAACTGGTAAAAGGAAACTTGGAAAAGGCCAAACAAGCGCTTGAAAGTGAGCGTAATGAACTAGCCAATGAGGTGAAGGCTCTTATGCAAGGCAAAGGAGACTCTGAACACAAGAGAAAAAAAGTAGAGGCACAGCTTCAGGAATTGCAAGTCAAAGTATCAGAAGGTGACCAATTTCGTGCTGAGCTGTCAGAGAAGGCAAACCGACTGCAGGTTGAGTTGGACAATGTCACAAGTCTGCTTTCTCAAGCAGACAGCAAATCTAGCAAATTTGCCAAAGATTTCTCTACCTTGGAATCACAGCTGCAAGACACTCAGGAACTCTTACAAGAAGAGACACGTCAAAAACTGAGCTTTAGCACAAAACTCAAACAAATGGAAGATGAGAAAAATGGCTTCCTGGAACAATTAAGAGAGGAGGTCTGTAATGGATACCACACAGATCGCTGGGCTCAACTGTCTACGGCTAATTAATGAAACTACTGCAGTGGCACTTGCATATGGAATCTATAAACAAGATCTACCAGCACCAGAAGAAAAGCCAAGGATTGTGGTTTTTGTGGACCTGGGACATTCTGCATATCAAGTCTATGTGTGAGCATTTAACAAAGGAAAACTTAAAGTACTAGCTACTGCCTTTGACCCATATGTTGGTGGAAGGAAGTTTAATGATGTTCTGGTTGGCCACTTCTGTGAAGAATTTGGCAAGAAATATAAACTGGATATCAAATCAAATATTAGGCCTTTACTGCGACTCGCTCAGGAGTGCGAAAAGCTCAAGAAGTTGATGAGTGCAAATGCTTCAGATCTGCCTCTAAATATTGAATGTTTTATGTGATCGTCAGGGTCTGGCTACTTGCCAGTCGGGTGAGACATGCTCAAAGCTAGTAGAAGGACGATGACGGTCCAGAGTCGGGAGCTGAGGCACATATTGGGGGACTATCCCCCAATCTTTCAAGAGTCGAATGCCGCTGTCCACCGTCGTGATCAGGTGGGAGGAGCCCTGGTAGGTGATGTTAAGTTTAGCGGGGTATTTCCATTTATACATTATCTTGTTGTTACGAAAGGGCTTTGGTTATAGTGGCCAGCTCTCTGCGTTGCTGGAGGGTATGTTTGGAGAAGTCCGGTAGTAGTTGCAGTGACCTTGCGTGAGGCAGGACAGTGTCTCCTTTCCTGAAGGTGTCCAATATGCGCTCTTTGGTTTGGAAAAAATGGACCCGGAGGAGAACGTCTCTGGGGACCTCCTGAGGGAGGAATGAGGGCTTAGGGATCCTGTGCACTCTGTCAACTGTCAGATCAGCAGAAGTGAGGTTAGGGACCAGCTCTTTAAAGAGGGATTGCACAAAGTGCGGCAATTGCTGTGTAGTTACAGATTCAGGCACCCCCCTAATTTTGATATTGTTCCTACGCGATCTGTCTTCGAGATCCACAAGCTTGTTTTTAATCAGACGGATATCATCTTTATGGGAGTTGTGGGAGTCTACCAGGGCATTGTTGGAGACTGCTACTTCAGTAAGTTTGGTTTCTGTGGAGTGGACTCTCTGTCCTAGATCATGAACTTCAGCTTTGCATTGGTTTACAGCTGTGAACAGATCTGCGTGAAGTGCAGCTCTCAGTGCATGCATCATCTCCTTCATTGTTATATCTGAAATAGGCTGTCCAGTAGAAGGGAAGTGTGCAAAAGGGTCAGAGTGCGGGTTTAAGGATGTTGCTGGTACCTGTAAGTTGTCTGGTGCAGCGGTGTCCATCATCCCCCTCCCGGTTCCAGCATCCATGCGTGGCTTGGACTTCAGGGGGCTGCGTGTGGATGGGGTGCTGGATCCAGAGCCAGAATCAGAGTCTGAGGTCTGCGATCTGTGAGAGGTCGCATCTGCATCCTCCATTTGTGGTATGACCATCGACGTCCCGCCGGCCGCTAGAGGCAAAGGAGGCGGTGGCGAGGGCGGTCTCCCGCCGCCATTTTGCCGAAGTCCCGGCGGCGGCAATGCAGGGAAGTATGCGTCCAGTTTCTTGACCGGGTGCGGGTCCATATGGTCTTTCCTCATGGTGGAGCGGCAGTTCCTACAGGTGGAGCGGGTGATGGCAAGGTCGTATCAGGGCTGGATGTCGCAGTGGCAGTAGTTTTCCCTGGGCGCACAACGGAGCAGTATTAGAGTGCAGCCATCTTGCTGAGCGGTCGCCACGCCCCCCAATATTGAATGTTTTATGAATGATATTGATGTCTCTGGAAAAATGAACAGGGGTCACTTTGAAGAAATGTGTGACAGCCTGTTGTCGCGAATTGAAGGCCCTCTTAGAGCAAGCCAAGCTCAAGAAAGAAGATCATTCCCTTTTACAACAAAGAGTCAATGATTGTGTACAGCTGTATGAAGAAGCAACTCAAGTCACAGAAAGACGTCAAGAATCCCTGTCCAAATTAGGAGACTTCTTAAGAATACATGCGGACTCTCTAGGAATCCTTCAAACCTTAAAAGAAACAGTAGTGGGAGCAGTCAGCTTGGATAAAGACAAAACAGATCCACTAGAAAAAGTACAGACATTACTTGGAACCATAGGCGTGCGCAGCCTATTGCATTAGGGTGTGCACCCCAAAGCTCAAACACACATGCGTGTATATATATATATATATATATATATATATATATATATATATATATATATAGAGCAGTGATGGCGAACCTTGGCATGAGACGGTCAGAGACTGCAGACATGATACAGGAGATGGTCAGAGACTGCAGACATGATACAGTAGATGGTCAGAGACTGAGGACATGATACAGTAGATGGTCAGAGACTGCAGATGTGATACAGGAGATGGTCAGAGACTGCAGATGTGATACAGGAGATGGTCAGAGACTGCAGACGTGATACAGTAGATGGTCAGAGACTGCAGACATGATACAGGAGATGGTCAGAGACTGCAGGCATGATACAGGAGATGGTCAGAGACTGCAGATGTGATACAGGAGATGGTTAGAGACTGCAGATGTGATACAGGAGATGGTCAGAGACTGCAGATGTGATACAGGAGATGGTCAGAGACTGCAGACGTGATACAGGAGATGGTCAGAGACTGCAGACAAGATACAGGAGATGGTCAGAGACTGCAGACATAATACAGGAGATGGTCAGAGACTGCAGACATAATACAGGAGACGGTCAGAGACTGCAGACATAATACAGGAGATGGTCAGAGACTGCAGACATGGTACAGGAGATGGTCAGAGACTGCAGACATGATACAAGAGATGGTCAGAGACTGCAGCCGTGATACAGGAGATGGTCAGAGCCTGCAGACATGATACAGGAGATGGTCAGAGACTGCAGACATGATACAGGAGATGGTCAGAGACTGCAGACATGATACAGGAGATGGTCAGAGACTGCAGACATGATACAAGAGATGGTCAGAGACTGCAGACATAATACAGTAGATGATCAGAGACTAGGACGTGATACAGGAGATGGTCAGAGACTGCAGACATGATACAGGAGATGGTCAGAGACTGCAGACATGATACAGGAGATGGTCAGAGACTGCAGACATGATACAAGAGATGGTCAGAGACTGCAGACATGATACAAGAGATGGTCAGAGACTGCAGACATGATACAAGAGATGGTCAGAGACTGCAGACATGATACAGTAGATGGTCAGAGACTGCAAACGTGATACAGGAGATGGTCAGAGACTGCAGACATGATACAGTAGATGGTCAGAGACTGCAGACATGATACAGGAGATGGTCGGAGACTGAGGACATGATACAAGAGATGGTCAGAGACTGCAGACATAATACAGTAGATGATCAGAGACTGAGGACGTGATACAGGAGATGGTCAGAGACTGCAGACATGATACAGGAGATGGTTAGAGACTGCAGACATGATACAGGAGATGGTCAGAGACTGCAGACATGATACAAGAGATGGTCAGAGACTGCAGACATGATACAAGAGATGGTCAGAGACTGCAAACGTGATACAGGAGATCGTCAGAGACTGCAAACGTGATACAGGAGATGGTCAGAGACTGAAAACGTGATACAGGAGATGGTCAGAGACTGCAGACATGATACAGGAGATGGTCAGAGACTGAGGACATGATACAGGAGATGGTCAGAGACTGAGGACATGATACAGGAGATGGTCAGAGACTGAGGACATGATAGAAGATAGAAGAGCACTAGGGGGGCCGGAGAGCACAGGGGAAGCAGAGAGCACTGGAGGAGGTGAAGGGCACGGTGGGGGGGGGGGGGACAGGAGAGAATTAAGAGGGGGTTTAGAAAGCATTGTAGGGGGTTTGGAAGGCGCAGGGGGTGGAGAGGACTGGGGGGGCGAGCAGGGAAAACCAGGGGGGTGGAGAGCACTGGGGGGGAGAGGGAGAATAGGGGGAGGGAGATGAAAAGCACTGTGGGGAGCTGAAGAGCTTTGGGGGGGGGGCTAAAGAACAGGGGGGGTCTAGTGCGCTGGGGGGTTAAGATCACTGGGGGGTCAGCAAAGGAAGTTGTATAGGAAGGGGATGGGGCAGCTGCATATAGAGGAATTGACCTTTCCCTATTCTTCCTGCAGGAGGGAGAGGAGGACAATCAGTTATTCAGCAGCTGCAGGAAGAATAGGGAAGGATGAATTCCTCTATATGCAGGTTCCCCATCCCCCTCCTATCCAGCACAGAGCACACACCCTTGAGCAATGGGCACTCACCTTCTTCCCGCCGAGGCCCCGCCCCTTCTTCCCGCCGAGGCTCCGCCCCCTTTCCTCCCGCCGCAGCTCCGCCCCCCGCTTGCAGCACGGATTAAAGGAGCTGCCACTGCAGCTGCCTTCACACTGCCATACAGGATCTCTCAGAGGACACTGGCTGATACCCCTAGTGCGCCCCCCCATTGGTACCCCACTGTGTGTGTGACACTGTCCTGTAGTAGCTGCTTGCGGTGGGCGGGATCGAGCAACTGTCAAACACCAGCCAATGATTGGGCTGCTTAAGAATGAAGCATCCGCCCAGACCCCATCCCATTGGCTGGTGTTTGATAGCTGTTCTGTCCCGCCCATCCCCGACATCACCCCTGAGTTCTGACAGCTGGTCTTTCCCCTGCAAGCAGTAACATTACCTGACAGTGTCACACACACTGAACGGCTCTGGTAAGCCGCACTATCTGCTGGAGCCAACAGCACAGCCGCCTCTCCACCGAGTATCTCACTACCCTCAGTGCCAAAGATGGAGATCTCGGGAGACAGCAGGCCCTACACTAACAGACACAGGGTGATTAGGGTGTGCCCAGGCACACCCGGCACACCCCGTGCGCACGCCTATGCTTGGATTAAAGCTAAGTGAAGCAGAGGTTCTTGAAGCTTTGTGGAAATCATTTATTGATTGCAGAGAGAGGCTGCTCAAGACTGTTGAAGACATTAAAGTTAAGACTGGCACAATTGAGTTGCCTATTGATCACTATCCTTCAGGGCAGATAGGACGGGATACGTTGAACTTGTTTTTGGAAAATGAGGGAAAGATGGTTATGCAGGACAAACTTGAGAAGGAGCGAAATGATGCCAAAAATGCAGTTAATGAATATGTATATGAGATGAGGGACAAGCTGTGTGGCATTTATGAGAAGTTTGTCAATGAAGATGACAGAAACAGTTTCATCCTGAAGCTTGAAGATACAGAGAATTGTCTATATGAAGATGGAGAGGATCAGCCAAAACAAGTGTATATAGACAAGCTAACAGACTTAAAGAAAGAGCCAACCCGACAAGCATTTCAACAAAGGTTAACATTTTTTAATGAACTGGAGGAGGAAATTAACTCATATCAGCATGAAAGACAGTGACTGATGGACAAAGCAAAGCAGATTGCTCAGAGGGATTTATCCCTGGCAGCTGAAGCAGACAAAGAATTGAATGGACTGAACATTACTTGGGAAGATACTAGGAGGCTTATCAGTGAGAGTCAAGAGCAGTGCCTGGCAACCTGTGTCCCAACCCTAGGGTTGAAACAAGAGGGGGGGGGGGTATGTGACAGGAAGTCAGGTAAATCTGTGGGTGTTGTCACAGACGGGAGATACATTTCTCCCTTGTTTAGACAATTCACCAATTACTTTAGGGTGTCGGCTGCGGAGGTAGCCAGAAAGGTGTAAGGACATTTTAAACTTCAGCTATTCAGGATGAGGCAATTAAGGCCTCTATAAGTTAGTCAGAGGATGACTACTGATTGCTGCCTCCTGAAGCTGTGTGCGTTAAGGAGAGCAGTGAGCTGAGAGACTTCTGAAGGTGAGGTGTTGGACTTTTTCTGTGTGAAAAGAAAACAAATAGACTATTGGTTTTCTGCTGTACGACCAGCAGTGTCTGCCCAGCAGTAGGTTGGGACAGACTCCATAGGTAGGTTCCTGTGTGTGAAGGTAGACGCCCACAGTGGCCAGGGTTTATTTTATGTTTGTTTGATTTATGCTGTTTGGATGCTTGCACTTGTTTCCAGAAAATTGGAAGAATAAACCATAGACTGTTGTTTTCAACCACTCCACAGCTGTCTCTCTGTGTAACGAACCCCCCCAAGGGGTCACCCACACCCGCTACCGAGCTAAACCCCTTACACAATATATATATATATACCCAAAAGGTGTCCTGCATTTAAAGTATATATGATTTTTTTTTAACACTGCACTGCATTTACCCAGCCTGTACTACATATGTATACCACAATTAGAAACACACACAAAAAAATGATATATATATACATATATATATATATATATATATATATATGTATATAGGCTGGCATGGTGGCACTTACTTTGTCAGCAGTCCAGGCCCTGGTGTCTGCAGGTGCAGAGAAACTTCTCCTCCAGCCCCTTCACAGTCACCTGACACCTTATATCCCGCCCCCTGATGGCCTGGCCATGAACTGAATAGGAGGCCAGCCACGGGAAAGCTGGGTGAGTGGTGCCGGACCATGGAGCAGCCCAGCTGCTTTGAGAGTGCGTGAGACTGCCAAAAGGATATGCAGCCCTCTCCGCGAAGGCTGCCGCAGAGAGGCCGGGAGAGCTGCGCCTGCCCAAGCCGCTGCCTAGGTAGTCGGGAGCCAGAATGGCATGCGGCCCCGACAGCCCCAGCCCACCGGGCATTTGCCCCGTGTGCCCTATGGCCAGTCCAGGCCTGGTTGGTGCTATATAAATCCTGTATAATAATAATAATGCGCTATAATGGCACATTATAGCAAAGGGGAAGTTTTGATTATTGGTGACTTCCATATGCCTGACAGTAACTGAAATTCTCAAGCTGCAATTAGGAGCAGATGCATGGATGTAATGGAAGCACTAAATGGGTTTCTCTGATCCAAATCCTTCTTGTGCATGTGCTGATAATGAAACACACTATGTTACCAAAAGTATTGGGACCCCTGTCTTTACACGCACGTGAACTTTATTGGCATCCCGGTCTTTTTTTTTTTTTTTCACAATAATAAACTTTATTTAGAAAAATAAAAAGGCATATATAGTGCAATACAATGAATAAAGTGCTACATGCACTCAACAGAAAAATAAAGTCACTTTCAGTAACAGATGTTATTTAGCATTATATAACAGCAAATGCAGAGTATGACTTCCTATAGATGATACATATCAATCTTAACATATAAATTATTGAAGAAGACAATTGCCATATTCTCATTTTTTTTTTTTTTTAAACTTAGAATCACTGTATGTAAGTGTTGTTCCTCATAGTTACTGTTTTTCAGAGGTACATCGTAGATGGGCCTGAGCAGTGGTCCATCCAAAAAGATAAGGAAGTATAGAAAAGTAAGGAATAGTATAGAGAGAAAAGGAGGGAAGGAGGGGAGGGAAGGGGGTGTGGGAAAAACCCTAATAGTTTAACAGCATATGACTTTCAATTTCAACCTTACAATCAGTTTTTCTTGAGATCCAAGTATTCCTGTGATACCGTGAAAGTTCACCTGGGGTACCATTGCTTATGAAACAAATTGTTCCCTTCATTTTTAATGGCGAGTGTTTCTTCCATTTCGTGAATATGTCCTACCTTAGTAAGCCAGTCATTAATTGTGGGTACATTTTTCGAGTTCCATGATAATGGAATTAAGGATTTGGCTGCATTTAATAGGTGTCGTGTCAGTGACTTTTTATATCTCTTGTATGGGTATGAATTAATGTGTAATAGGCAACAGGCTGCATCCAGTGTCAACCTTGTCTCTGTGATGTGCTTCACCCATTTCTGGATGTCTTTCAAAAATTTCTGTATTGCTATACAGTCCCACCATAAATGAGAAAAAGTGCCAGGTTCTAGACCGCACCTCCAACAAATTTCTGAAGTATGTTTCGACCATTTGTGGAAATGTGAATGCAGAGCTGCTTAAAAGTATGTAAATATAAATACAAGTGATAAAATCTACTACCGATCATATACTCATAATTATCATAAAATTATAAAATCATATATTCCTTATAACCAAATGAATATAATTAAATATATTGTGCTTGAAATAAAGTCCATTAATATATCCTTCCGGAGTGGTGTGTCCTTCCCCAATATTTATAAAGTGCTTGAGTGCTCGATCTGTGCTTTACATGGGGTTTCCCCCTTCAGATGTCTACTTACCACCATGTAGATATAAGCAGGCATGAACAATTAGGCTTTACACTCAGCGTCTCCAATTTAGCAAGGAAGGGATATTGCTGGAAGATCAAGATTCATTCCCCGTGTCCTCAGAGAAAAAAACTATTCATAGTGAAGTTTGTTTGGACATCACATTTATTGGGTGTACAGCGGGGGTATATACTCACAAACATCACATAGTAACATGCAGAGAATAAAACAGGACGGCTCGGTGGTGTGCTGCTCCCGCAGCATGCAATCCTCCGGCCGGAGATCACGTGGTACTCGCTCTACCTGTTTTATTCTCTGCATGTTACTATGTGATGTTTGTGAGTATATACCCCCGCTGTACACCCAATAAATGTGATGTCCAAACAAACTTCACTATGAATAGTTTTTTTCTCTGAGGACACGGGGAATGAATCTTGATCTTCCAGCAATATCCCTTCCTTGCTAAATTGGAGACGCTGAGTGTAAAGCCTAATTGTTCATGCCTGCTTATATCTACGTGGTGGTAAGTAGACATCTGAAGGGGGAAACCCCATGTAAAGCACAGATCGAGCACTCAAGCACTTTATAAATATTGGGGAAGGACACACCACTCCGGAAGGATATATTAATGGACTTTATTTCAAGCACAATATATTTAATTATATTCATTTGGTTATAAGGAATATATGATTTTATAATTTTATGATAATTATGAGTATATGATCGGTAGTAGATTTTATCACTTGTATTTATATTTACATACTTTTAAGCAGCGCTGCATTTACATTTCCACATTTTAAAGAGCACTTGCACTTTTTTTGCAGCTAGCAGCTTTACTAAGCACACTTATTTTTAGCACTGAGTGAGCACTTTTTCACTCAAATCCATAAGCGCAGGGTCCCTCAGTTTACACATGTTTGGACCATTGATGTAATTTAATTGGGGTGTGGTACCACTGCGCCCTAATCTTGTAGGAGGTCTCTTGTAGCTTAGTGCTCAATGAGCATTTATGGGAAAAGTAACATGCTTTCTCCCATTGGGCTGAGGTAAAGGAGCATCCCAATTCTTTTTCCCATAACTCTTTATATGGGTCCTTGAAATCAGGAGGCGTAGCAATTAGTCTTTTATAGGATTGAGATGTTGCTCCCTCAACTCGATCACCTTGAATGCAAAGCTCCTCAAAATCAGTCAGTGGTCTGGATGCTGCATCGTAGAGCTTCCTACGCGTGATATAATCACGTAATTGCAAATATGTCCAGAAATTTAAGGGTACATTTGCAGAGCATTCTTGTTTTAATTCGTGGAAGAGTTTAAGTGTTGTATCACGGAGACAGTGTTTAACCCTAATAGGCCCGGACCTGTCTCCTTGTTGCGTGGTTAGGGAGTGGTTTTTAATGCCAGGTTGAAAGTCGGGGTTGTTCAATAAAGGCATGATTGGGCTTGGACTTGGTGATATGTTATGTTTAGTCGCAATTTTCTGAAATTTTTTTAAAGTGTTGGCTATTAGGGGATGTGACTTAATTTCTAACGGTATGTTGCAGAAGTTTGTCCAGAGGAGATGGTGTGGTGGGGTAATGCTCCATCCCAATTCCATGCCCACCCAGTCTTTGCTTCCAGCATGGCAATGCCAATCTAGAACTCTTGTCACATGTGTGGCTTGATAGTATCTATGGAAATCCGGGAGGCCAATCCCTCCGGATAATTTTGATAGATGTAGGAATTTGAGTTTAATCCGGGGCTTTTTGTTGGCCCAGACAAATGTTCTTTGAAGGTTGGCAAGTTTACGAAAATAAAAGGCCGGAATGTGGACCGGGAGGGCATGAAAAACGTAAAGGAGCCTAGGCAATACCGTCATTTTAATTATTGAGGCTCTGCCGAATCATGAAAAGGTTTTAATATTCCACCTCTTAAGGTCGTTAGCAATTTGTGTTATGAGGGGGTTAAGATTTTTTTCAACAAGGTTTTCTAGATTAGGGGTTAGTTTGATGCCAAGATATTTTAGAGCCTGCGTCTCCCATCTATAGGGGCAATTATCTCTTGTGAGTTTTAGTGAGTCAGGAGAAAGAGTCAAGTTTAGAGCCTCAGATTTACTGTGATTGATTTTGAAATTGGATAAAAATCTATAGAGTTTGAATTGATTGTTCAAGTTAGGAATGGATATATGTGGCTGGGAGATGAAAAATAAGAGGTCATCTGCATAAGCTGATAATTTAAACTCTCTTGTTCCTCTATGGAAACCATGAATATCTGGGGTCATATTAATGGTTCTGATAAGTGGTTCTAATGTAAGTATAAACAGGAGGGGGGAAAGTGGACAGCCCTGTCTAGTGCCATTTTGTAATGAAAATGGGGTAGACAGCACGTTATTAACTTTTACCCTGGCTGTAGGTTTAGAGTATAGCATTTGGATCCATTGAAGCATGTTGGTTCCCAGTCCAATATGTTTACAGGTATGCAACAGAAAGTCCCACGCCACCCTATCAAATGCTTTTTCTGCATCTGTCGAGAGCAAAAGTCCTTCAACAGAAGAACCTTTAATGCTGTGGATCAAATTCAGTGCTTTGGTTATACTGTCTTTTGCCTCCCTGCCTTGCATGAATCCCACTTGTTCAGGGCCTATGATGTAATGAAGAAGTGGACTTAGTCTTTTTGCCAGTATTTTAGTTAGAATCTTTAAATCAATGTTTAGCAAAGATATGGGTCTATAGCTTGCACATTGAGCAGGGTCCTTATCTGGTTTTGGAATTACCGATATATGGGCTCTGAGAAAATCATTAGATGGGGTCTGGTTTCGGAGAATAGAGTTTAGTGCGTTAGTGAGGTGTGGGGCAAGTGTGTCAGCATATAGTTTGAAATATTGGGAGCTAAACCCATCTGGGCCAGGACTTTTACCGGTTTTTAAATCTTTAATGGCTTCTAGAGTTTCAGTTAAGGAGATTTCACATTCCAGGTCTGTTACTGCAGATTTTGGCAGTGAAGGTAAACCGCTTTTGTTAAGGTAATCTATTATTAATTGTTCCCGAGTATCTTCTAATCCCTCTGGTTTGTTTTGCGGTGGTATGTGGTAAAGCTTAGAGTAGAAGTGTCCAAAGCTATCGGCTATTTTGTGTGGATCCCGTAATAGTTCACCCTGCTGTCCTTTAATGCAATGTATGTTGTTATCAAATTGTGCTTCGTTTAAAGCTTTCGCTAGTAATTTGCCTCCTTTGTCCCCGTGTTCATAGTAAATAGATCTCTTAAGGAATAAGGATCTCTTTATTTTGGCTTGCAGTATGTCATTAAGATATTTTCTTTGCTGAAGGAGTTCCTGTTCAACCTCTTTAGATGTACTAAATTTGTGTTTAGTTTCCAGAGATGAAATTTTATCTATCAGATCAGTTATTAGTTTTTCCCTTTCCCTTTTCTGACAAGCACCATGTCTAATTAGTTCCCCTCTAATGACACTTTTGTGTGCCTCCCATAAAAGCAATGGGGAAACGTCTTCCGAGGAGTTGTCTTTAAAATAATTATGCAGTGATTCCTGAATTTTGGCTGAAATGTCCTTTTTAACCAGTAGGGAGGAGTTTAGTCTCCAGGTGAACTCTCCTTTGTGATAGGAATCTATGTGCAGAGCTATAGACACTGGTGCATGATCGGAAAAAGAAATTATACCTATTTCAGCTTTAGTTAGTTTTGGTATATCTCTTTGGGAAATAAAGATATGGTCTATGCGTGTGTAACGCTTGTGCGGTGCCGAGTAAAAGGTATAATCCTTCACAGAGGGATTAAGTATTCTCCACGTGTCAACTAATGTCAGGGATTTAAGTTTCTCCTTAATTCTCTTTAGAACCCGGTATGAGA
Organism: Pelophylax lessonae; assembly: GCF_965119305.1. NCBI lineage: Eukaryota > Metazoa > Chordata > Amphibia > Anura > Ranidae > Pelophylax > Pelophylax lessonae. The sequence goes on along the minus strand of NC_138771.1, from coordinate 615,495,474 downwards.
TGCATGTTGTCCCAGTGGAAGTGTCTTGTAGTGGGTCCAAGGGGACATTGAAATCTCCTCCCAGTATTATACAACCCTGCGCGAACTTCTTTAATTCTTCTGTTATTAAGGTGCAGAATGATATGTGCGATTTGTTAGGAAAATAAACGTTCGCTAACGTTACTGGATTTCCATTCAGTGTGCCCTTCAGAAAGAGATATCTTCCATCTGGGTCCACTAGTTGCTCAGAAAGGCTAAACTTACAGTTCTTGTGAAACAGTGTTGTGACCCCTTTAGTCTTAGCATGAGGATTTGTGGCGTGGTATGCTACAGGAAAAAATTTGTTCTTCAGTATAGGAACATGCGAACTTTTAAAATGCGTTTCCTGTAAAAATATTATTTGTGCCTTAGTTTTTTTAAGGTCATATAGGAGTCGATTCCTCTTTTCCGGAAGATTAAGTCCGTTCACATTATGTGAAATAAGAAATGGCGATTTGCCCATGTGTGAATATGTCATCTTTTATATCTGTCAATAAAGTGTCTACTGTGGGTGGGTTATGGATGAGGAAAGGAGGGGTAAATATGGGAGAAAAGGGAAAAGATGAAGAGAAAAGGAAACCAAGGAAAGTAGGAAAAAGAAAGATCAGTTTGAAAAATAGAAAAAAGACTATGTAGTTCCTGTCAATCGTTCCGGAAATAACTCCCCGGAACGCCAACAAAGGTAATTAGGATATGTGTGCAATCACTGCACCTATAGTAAGGTGTAGGACCGCTCAATCTTATGTGGGGTGAAGTGATTGACCCGCGTAGAAATGTTTGCTTAAAAATAATTAATAGGTTAATAAACCATAAAAGGGAACTCCGGTAGAAGATCCCCACCTCGGTCACAAAACGTATGACAAACGTGTTGGTATCAGTATTATTATAGATAACAATAAGATTAGTACAGCCAATGAGTACAACTCAAAGTTAACTTGTCCCAGCAAACTGCAAAGGACATAGGACAGAATAAAACCGTAAAACATTTTAACTATGTGACATTTAAGCCACAGCTGAACTATTAAACACATAGACCCCTGAGATTTTACTCTTAAACTAGAGACATATTAAATATTTATCTCACCCCCTCTTCCGTTATAATACCATCTATTCTTTCATCCTATTAGTCATACATCATTGGAGAGAGATATCGCTATCAATATAACTTGCCCCATCTGCTGGGTCCATAATATATCTTCATCCATTTCTCTTTCCTTGGTGCAACACTCATGAAAATTCTCTATCAGGTACATAGGTTATGCTAACATGAAAGGTAAATAGAAATGTTACCAATATCTTCCAATATGTTATCATTCGCCTCCTCAAGACTCAATATTTAAACAGCTGAGAAGTTGGCAATAACAGCTTACTAGGTAATGAATAAGTAATGTTAGTAGGCAGCTGTAGAGAAACAAACCTTAAAGCATTACAAAATCAAAGTCTACAATCAGATAATAGTAAACTATTCAAAACGTATAGAAGTATAACATAAGACATTGCAGTTTGACCTGAATCCCTCTATTTCTATCAGCAATAAATGGTTGAACATCGCCATCTAGCGGCACAGTTAAGTATCTACTTTTCCTGTATATTGAGCATTCTTGATTTTCCCTCAGCTTTATAAGCAAGAGTTCAGGGGTATCAAAATGTAGACTAAAGCCATCATGAATTGTTTTGCAAAAAGAGAAAGAATCCTACTGTGCTCAAAAATAAAAATTCCCACTGAATGAGTGGATGTGTCTTTCCACAATGATGTCTGGCAAGGTAGACTCAAAATGTTATACAAAGGGGAAAAAGCAAAAAAGAGAAAAGTTTTCACAGGTATCTCTCCAATATGTCCGGAGCCTCTTGCTGTTTCCTATTTCTCCTTGTGCTCTCCATAAACAAGGGTTGACGAAGGTCTATCAGAGAATAATGCAGTATGAGGAAGAGTTCCAGAATCTTTGGAATTTCTTCAGTAAAGAAGTCAATTGAATAGTAGCGGAGCATGTTCCTGTTCCAATGAGCTATTGATAGTCTCATAGAGGGGGTCGGCTAATAAGTAAGTCATATCAGCCTGTAAAGGTATATGGGGTTCTGGAGTATGATTTCTTCATTAATGTCAAACAGTACCAGATCAGGATCTGAATGATCCGCAGATTACTGGAGATGAAGTAATTTCCCTACTATTTGTGATCTCTCAGTCTTGGTGTCTTGGGAGGTGAAGTAAAGAGGTTCTTGGGTTCCTTATGCTTCTGTTTTTTCCCGTTTTTCCCAAATGGTGTGTGAGCAGGGGAGATGTTAGGAGCTTTTGGTGAGCCTTGTGGCATAGGGGGAAGCAAGAATTCCGCGTACCAATCCGGAAGAACTACAGGTTCCAGCTGAAGAGAAGAGCAAAAGTTAGTGAGCTCTTCTGGGGTTCTAAGTAGAAACTGTCTGCCTCCTTGTGTTGCTTGCAAAGCAAAGGGAAATTTCCATCTATATGGTATATTTTTGGCTCTCAGTGCATCCAGAAGGGGTCTCAAAGCACGCCTATTTTTTAAGGTAATAGGGGACAGATCTTGAAACAGCTGAATTTCCTGGTCATTAAAAATGACTTGCTCATTCTGTCTGGACTGTTTCAGAATTTATTCTTTTAATGGATGGTTGCTCAAGCAGCATATTATATCCCGGGGTGGCGTATTGTCGGGTGCTTTAGGTCTGAGTGCTCTATGAGCCCTGTCAAAGTCAATGGGGGACTCCGAGGGTCTGCCAAGTAGTCCATTAAAGATGGAGGTCAATGCAGGTTTGATCTGATCGCCAGCAATGTCCTCAGATATGCCTCGAACCCTAATATTATTACGCCGACCCCGATTGTCAAGGTCCTCAAGTTGGCGATTCATGTTGATGAGATGTGTGGAATGTGTAACAGTAATCTCCTCAAGTCTGTGTATGGCTCTGTCCCTTGAGACTCCTGCTCTTTCCCCTATGGCCATCTGCTCCTTGATGCTGATAATGTCCGCCTTAAGGTCGGTTATAGCTGCCGAAAAGGAGCCCTTAATATTGGCCGCTATCAGTGTCATATCATTGTAAGTCAGAGTGCGATCATTCATGGAGCACTCACCTCCCAAGTCCTCTGAAGTGGCTACTGAATCGATGTCACAGTCCTCATCTTCAGTGTGAATCTGAGCCGGCGCCATCTTGGCTGCAGCCATGCTTCGCCTGCTGTGAGAATGTGTTTTGAACAAATCCGGGATAAGTTTGCCGTTAGCTGCACCTCCGATACGCTGATGTTTCAGGTATGTGTTCGGCTTTGTAATTCTGCCCATTGCTGGTGTGGATGGCGATGGATTGAGTTGTAGGCAGCCGAGGTGGGGAGAATACCGACGGAGCTCTGTTAGTCTGCTACCATCTCTCCCGCGTGTCAAGCCACGCCCCCCCCCAGTCTTAGTCTGTAGGGTTCAATATTGAGTTGGCCCACCCTTTGCAGCCATAACAGCTTCAACTCTTCTGGGAAGGCTGTCCACAAGGTTTAGGAGTGTGTCTATGGGAATGTTTGACCATTCTTCCAGAAGTGCATTTGTGAGGTCAGGCACTGATGTGGACAAGAAGGCCTGGCTCAGCAGGGGATCAAATACTTTTTTCATTCACTATATGGACTGTATATAGTTCTGTCCCTGAAGAGTACATTTGCTGAAAAGTCAAATGGGCATCCCATAATTCCCCTTATCCATCCAAGTTTATTTACTTCAATAAAACATAAAAACATAGCACTGGACTGTTTCCTGATTCAAGTGTGCTGTGAAGTTGTGGTGTGCTTGGCTGTGCAGGTTGGGTGTTCCTTTTACACTTGCAGCTCCTTAGGGGGTGCACTACATATCTAAAACCAAGCTCATGATATTTCCTCCCCCACGTGCTTCTTCCCCTGATTTCAAAATCAACAGCTCAACTATCAACCCGTTCCCCATGCCAAGATCCTAGGTGTAATGCTGGACTCTGAACTATCCTTTCGGCCCCACATCCAGTCACTGTGCACAGCTTGCCGCCTCGACCTCTGCAACATCTCCAAGATACGCCCCTTCCTAACCAATGACACCCCAAAGCTTCTAATCCACTCCCTGGTCATCTCTTGTCTCAACTACTGCAACTCCCTCCTCATTGGCTTACTTTTACATAAGCTATCCCCCTTCAGTCCGTCATGAATGCTGCTGCCAGGCTCATCCACCTTACAAACGGTGTCTGCTACTCCGCTCTGCCAATCCCTCCATTGGTTGCCACTCAACCAACAAATTAAATTCAAGCTACTAATAATAACCTAATAAGCCATCCACACTTGGCCGCCAGCTACATAACTAATCTAATCTCAAAATACCAACCAAATCCTTCTCCTTGTTCCTCCCATGACTTCCTGCTCTCTAGCTCCCTCGTCACCACATCCCATGCTTGCCTCCAGGACTTCTCCCTTCGCTCTAATTCATCCCAAAGGTGTTTTTTGGGTTAAGGTCAGGACTTTGTGCAGGTCAGTCAAGTTCCTCCACCCAAAACACGCTCATCCATGTCTTTATGGGCCTTGCTTTGTGCACTGGTGTGCAGTCATGTTGGAAGAGGAAGAGGCCATCCCCAAACTGCATGAAATTGTCCAAAATGTCTTGGTATGCTTTCACTAGAACCAAAAAGTCAAGCCCAACCCCTGAAAAATAATCTCACACCATAATCCCCCCTCCATCAAATGATTTGGACCAATGCACAAAGCAAGGTTCATAAAGAGATGGATGAGAGAGTTTGGGGTGGAGGAACTTGACCGGCCTGCACCTATACCCGATAGAACACCTTTGGGAGACTGCAAGCCAGGCCTTATCGTCCACATCAGTGCCAGACCTCACAAATGCGCTTCTAAAAGAATGGTAAAACATTCCCATTGACACACTCCTAAACCTTGTGGATAGCCTTCCCAGAAGAAATGAAGCTGTTAAAGCTGCAAAGGGTGGGCCAAGTCAATATTGAACTCTACCGACTAAGACTGGGATGCCATTAAAGTTCATGTGCGTGTAAAGGCAGACGTCCCAATACTTTTGGTAGTATAGTGTATATCCAGCGCCCCAACACAGTGATGGGGACAAGGAGGATTTTGGTTCAATATACTGTATATACATTGTTTTATGTTATGTCACAAGTACATCTTTAAGGATCACGTTTCATGGGAATTTTTTTTTTTCATGATTTATGGTTTATGGTTTCTTTTAATTACATGTGTAGCACCCTACAGGTAGGTGCTAGGTAAATGTATAGTGGGCCTTGCCTGCCTAACAGCAGGGCCATGATTTCTGTTAGCTAGGGTGTCATGGGTTCCAGATGTGTTTTCTGAAGGGGAAGTCTCCCCACTGGCTCTTATGGGAGACCTCTCATAGGGTAGTGGAGGAAGCCCAATCGGGAGACACATTCAAGCTTGTAGCTACCCCAGGAGGCAGATTATAAGTTTGGGGAAAGAGCGTGACATGGTGTCTTTGGCGGGAGGAGAGTCCCAGGAGGGAGAGAACAGCTGTCTCTCCTCCTGTCTGAGGAAGCGGATGTCTAGGGGTGTCGCCTGGGAGTCCAGAGAGTTCTGAGTTGAGCTGAGGGAATCCGGTGTGCCGAGAAGGGGTCCAGTCCCAGGAAAGCCTACACAGGTCGTGAGTACTGAGGATTGCCCCTGGGGGTCTGCCTAGAGTCAGAGGGGACAACTCCGGAAGAGGTTCTAGGATCCAGTGTCAGCTAGCTGAGGAAAGGGGGTACGTAGGTTGAGGACCCTTAAGTTACTGAGGGGGGTACCGAGTCAGTGAATCCCAAAAAGTTCAAGGTTAAAGGGGGCACCTGCAGTTTGGGCCCTGAATTGTATAGAGTGTCAGTTGAGAGTTGCAGCCATACAGGAATCTACATCAAACTACCTCAAGCCAGTGCAAGGCTAGGGGGGAAGTAGTCAGTGACTTTGCAGTATCGCAGTGTCCATAGTTTTACAATCCCCAGTCCTTGATCTTCTGGACTTAAAGTCAAGGATTCAGCACTTCTATCAAGTAACAGTGTGTTCTGAGAGTCAGTGAGCATTGGCTAGCGTCGGCTGGTGTCAAAGCAGCGTTAAAAGACATTTTTCCTGGTTAATGTCCCAAGTGTATTTAGTTGAGCCTAAGGAGTTTCCATAGGTGGCTCTCTAATTATGCAAATTAGTCGGTCACCTAAGGCCTCGCAACTACAGGGGACTCGCGGCCAGTGGTGGAGTGACAACATTTAGAAGGGCGCAGTCAGGGAAATCTCCCAAGTAAAAGTTTGTTTTAAATCCTCGGATATAAAAGTTGCAGCAGTGTGCTGCAGTCCCTTTACTGCGGCTGCAAGGTGTATGTTGTCCGCTGACACTTACCCCGCCTTCTCTGCCTGGGGATTGGCCATCTGATCATGTAATCCTAAGATGTGGAGGAATCGGTGGGCTGGAAGAGAAGGAGAGGGTCCCTGGGTGGCTAGGGGAAAAGGAGAGGGTCCCTGGGTGGCTAGGAGAAAATGAGAGTGTCCCTGGGTGGTTAGGGAAAAGGGAGATGGTCCCTGGGTGTCTAGGGGAAAAGGAGAGGGTCCCTGGGTGGCTATGGGAAAAGGAGAGGGCCCCTGGGTGGCTAGAGGAAAAGGAGAGGGTCCATTGGTGGCTAGGGGAAAAGGAGAGGGCCCCTGGGTGGCTGAGGGAGAAAGAGAGGGCCCCTGGGTGGCTGCGGAAAAAGGAGAGGGCCCCTTGGTGGCTAGGGGAAAATGAGAGGGCCCCTATGTGGCTGGGGGAGAAGGAGAGGGCTCCTGAGTGGCTGGGGGAGAAGGAGAGGGCCCCTTGGGGGCTAGGGGAAAAGGAGAGGGCGCCTGGGTGGCTGAGAGGGAAGGAGAGGGCCCCTGGGTGGCTGAGGGAGAAGGAGAGGGCCCCTGAGTGGCTGAGGGAGAAGGAGAGGGCCCCTGGATGGCTGGGGGAGAAAGAGAGGCCCCTGGGTGGCTGGGGTAAAAGGAGAGGGCCCCTGGGGGGCTTGGGTACAAGGAGAGGGCCCCTGGGTGGCTGGGGTAGAAGGAGAGGGCCCCTGGGTGGCTTGTGTACAAGGAGAGGGCCCCTGGGTGGCTGGGGTAGAAGGAGAGGGCCCCTGGGTGGCTGGAGGAGAAGAAGGAAAGGGCCCCTGGGTGGCTGGAGGAGAAGGAGAGAGCCCCTGGGAGACTGGGGGAGAGGGCCCCTGGGTGACTGGGGGAGAGGGCCCCTGGGTGGCTGGGGAAGAGGGCCCCTGGGTGGCTGGGGTAAAGGGCCCCTGGGTGGCTGTGGGAGAGGACCCCTGGGTGGCTGGGGGAGAAGGAGAGGGCCCCTGGGTGGCTGGGGGAGATGGAGAGGGCCCCTGGGTAGCTGGGGGAGAAGGAGAGGGCCCTTGGGTGGCTGGGGGAGAAGGAGAAGGCCCCTGGGTGGCTGGAGGAGAAGGAGAGGGCCCCTGGGTGGCTGGGGGGAGAAGGACCATTGGTGGCGGGGGGGGGAGGACCCTTGGTGGCTGGGGGAGAAGGACAGGGCCCCTGGGTGGCTAGAGGAGAAGGAGAGGGCCCCTGTGTGGCTGGAGGAGAAGGAGAGGGCCCCTGGGTGGCTGGAGGAGAAGGAGAGGGACCCTGGGTGGCTGGAGGAGGAGAAGGAGAGGGACCCTGTGTGGCTGGAGGAGGAGAAGGAGAGGGACCCTGGGTGGCTGGAGGAGAAGAAGGAGAGGGTCCCTGAGTGGCTGGAGGAGAATAAGGAGAGGGCCTCTGAGTGGCTTGAGGAGAAGGAGAGGGCCCCTGGGTGGCTTGAGGAAAAGGAGAGGGGCCCCTGGGTGGCTGGGGAAGAAGGAGAGGGTCCCTGGGTGGCTTGGGGAGAAGGAGAGGGCCCCTGGGTGGCTGGGGGAGGAGGAGAGGCACCCCGCGACGCCAGTGTCAGTTGCCAGGGAAGAGAGTGGAGCTGAGCCAGTCCTGCATATCTGACATCAAAGCCAAACATGGTGGAGCTGGAGCCCTTTGCCCTACACAATGAAAGCACCGGAGGTGGAAGGTGAGAGGTAGCGGAGCTGTGACATTATATAGCATATGAAAGTTTAAATCCCGAAACGGATTAATATAGCGCTTGCTTCTTAATTAGTCAGGGGTGAGCAATTCCTTGTTCACACCTGAATGGTAAACAAACAGGTGAGGAGAAATTAATTCCTAAGGTGATAGCAAATTGTATACGTATGAAAAAGTGCAAAGTGCTAGATGAAATTTAAATACATCGATAAATAAATATAATAAAATTATCAAAATATTGTGACAGTCCCAATGTGAAATTCCTTCGTGATCTTGTGCAAATAGTGTCCTAGTAAGGTTTCTCCAATATTCCAACTGCTGGTATAATTGGCATAACTTGTAACATAAGGGGTGCACACTCACCGGACTTGGTGGTTCTTGAATACCATATAGTAACAAGACCTTACGAGCTTGTGGCTTCCCAAGCCTATAGGTAACTGCTGGGCTCTGTGGTTTACTATGGTCCGTGATACTCCTGTGTTTGGAAACCGTTCCTCCAGGTCCAAATCAAGAGAGGGACAAAAAAGTGCTCCAATAGTGCAGTACCATTAAAAAGTGGTGTTTATTTAAATTTGCCGATAGAATAAATTGTACAAAATAAAAATCAAGTAAAAGCAAGTAAAAACAAGTAAACGCCAGCTATGGGTAAATGCCTGGGAATGGAGAGCGGCGACTGCCAGTTTGCGTCCCACCAGGCTACCCGGAAGTGTGCGGTGTGCGTTCCACCTTAATATATTTATACACATCACTAGATACACAATTTATTTATTTATTTATTTAGGCACTTTTTTAAATTAGGCTTTCCAGAGGCGCGAGGGTATATACTTATTTAGTATATATCTTTTACTTCATATAGCATATGGACTCTGTACATTATTGGTAGTTTTGGTTGGAGTTGTCCTTTAGATGTTTAACTCCCCCAGCTATAAGGGACTGAGAAATGACAGCCAACTATGCTGGGACTTATAGTGCCCTAGAATGTGGAGGACCTCACAGAGGGCACTACAAGTTCCAGACTAGCAGGCTGCCATGCCTTAGTCCACAAAGAGGGCACTACAAGTCTTAGCATAGCAGGCAGTAGTTCCTCAGTCCCCTACAGAGAGCAGTACCAGTCCAAGCATAGCAGGCTTCCATTCCTCAGGGAGTAATGGCAGTGCACTATACTGGAATTTACAGTGCCCTCTATGGGGACTAAGGTATGGATGCCTTCTGCAGTGGGACTTGTCGTGCCCTAGACTGTGGCAGACTGAAGGGAAGTGTAAGGGGGTCTCTGGAAACTCTAATGCAAGGGGGAGCTTTGGTGACCACAGAGTTCCCTTTTACACCAGAGTCCCCAGCTTTCCCCCTCAAATAAGGGTTCCCAGAACTTTCCTTATATCAGAGTCTCCAGCATTCCCCCTTAAATCAGGGATCCCAGAACTCCCCTTACTTCAGAGTCCCCAACATTCCTCCTAAATCAGGGTTCCCAGAACTCCTCTTACATCAGAGTCTTCAGAGTTCCCTCTTACAGTGTAAGGGGAAAACTCTGGAGACTCTGGTGTAAAGGGGGCTCTATGAAATTTGATTTAAGAGGGGGACTCTAATGTAAAGAGGAATTCTGTGGACTCTAATGTAAGGAGGGGATGCTGGGGGGAATCTGATTTAAAGGAGAAATCTTATGTAAGGGGGGACACTGAACTCTGATGTAAGGAGGGACTCAGGGAATCATGACCTATAGGGAAATGCTGGGGACTGTGATGTAAGAGCAGACATATATTTATATATATATACATACATACATACATACCCGATGTTTAATGATCTTTGATTAAAGAAGAATTGGTTAGAGAAAATTCTAGAAACTGGGAGTTCATAGTACAAAGGTTAAGGCTCTTAATATATGCAATATATATAGTTAATTTTTATCGCATGAATTATTTTTCCTATTATGGGCGTGAGTGGGGCCTCATGTCCAAGTTTTGCTTTAGGCCTCACAAAGCCTAGAGCCGCCTCTGCCAAGTATCTCACTCATTCCCTTCTCCCATCCCCTTATCTACAATAAAACCGTAAAACAAAGATGCCGGAGTTGTTAATGTCTCAGTCCTCACACCCAGGGTCGCAGCTCACATGGGCTGGAGAGGTAACCGGTAACAATGGCAAACCCACATCAGGCCACAGGCCTGGAAACCTTGTTACATTTGGTTTTGCCATTAGTTACTACGGCAAAAAGAAACGTCCAAAAAGTCAATTTTTGTGTCCGAAATTGCTATTCAAGCGCCAGGCCGGGTGTGAGACTGCAACCGCGGGCGGCAGGGAGAGTGGGTTGAGGTTGGAAGCCCACATAGAAGGATGTTTGTAGCAATGAAAATGCTTAAAAAAATATTGTAATGTGACCAAGACTTTTCATATGAACTTTGAAATTGTTGCAGAGTGTGATCACTGGGTGCAGTGGAGTCCATTCAGATCAGACTTTGTGGAGTAAACAGGAACTGGCTTCTTTATTGGAACATAACACAGAAAGCAAAAATGTCACCTCATTGTAATAAGAACAACAGACAGGAAGAGATAACCAACAAGTTCAGTACAGTGTACAGGATATTACAACACATCATAGAAATGCATAGCATATCACTGAGCATTAGCGACATCTAGTGTCCTATTTGTGAACTGCAGTTAATCTGTAATAGGCTAAGCTTTAAAGTTGTTGCATCTCCAACAGAAATGTATTCTGCTATCATAAAATGGAGAGCACGAGGCAAGTGTGTCCGAATGTATGAATGCTGCAACTGCTTAACCACTTCAACCCCACCCACTGTACATTTACTGCGGCACACAGCCGCTGCCGGGCAAAGCGACCTAGGGCTACATCGCTCGCTCAGGAGACTGTAGGGGGCAAGCGTGCCCCACCGGCAGGGGCACTCCTGCCCCCACTCGTTCCCTGGGGAGCCAGCACGTGTGATCACCGGCTCCGATGGCCGTCGGCCACTCGCAATTTCCCGCAACAGAGGGAGAAAGACAGACGGCTGATGTAAACACAACCGTCTGTCATTCTCCCTGAAGTGTTAACAGAGGCTATGTGATCCTGCTATATAGGATCGCATGTCTCTGTGGTTACTTCACTAGCCATGCCCCCTGACAGTTAGAATCACGCCCCTAGGGACACACTTAACCCCTTGATCACCAGTAAAGTTAACCCCTTCCCTGCCAGTGTCATTTTTACAGTAACAGTGCAGTCACTGGTACCCCCAAAAGTGTCAAAAATGTCAGTTAGGGGTCCGATCTGTCCGCCGCAATGTCGCAGTCCCGCAAAAAAAAATCGCAGATCACCGCCATTACTAGTAAAAAAAAAAAAACAATAAAAATGACATAAATCTTTCCCGTAGTTAGTAAACGCAATAACTTTTGGGCAAACCAATCAAAATATGCTTATTGTGATTTTTTTACTAAAAATATGTAGCAGAAAACAAATTGGCCTAAACTGTTAAAAAATGTTGATTTTTAATTTTTTTTTTTTTGAGAATTTCATATAAAAAAATGTAAAAAATATTGTTATGTTTTGAAAATTGTCGCTCTGTTTATAGCGCAAAAAATAAAAATCGCACAGGTGATCAAATATGACCAAAAGAAAGCTCTGTTTGTGGGAAAAAAAGGACGTCAATTTCATTTGGGTACAGCGTCGCACGACCACGCAATTGTCCGCTAAAATCATGCAGTGCCTAATCACAAAATAGGGCCTGGTCATTGAGCAGCCAAATCCTCCGGTGCTAAAGTGGATAACGGTGAGAAGTCCCAGGGTGGGCAGTGAAGATGGCGTCAAGGGTCCCGGGGAGGACAGAGAAGTGGACGCAGGAGGTCCTAGTGTGGACAGTGAACATGGAGGCCGGGGGCACGGGAAGAGAGGTGCCAGGGGCCTGGTGGTGGTACATGCTATGTGGAAGGATGTTGACCGTGCATTTGACAGCGGGACATTTATTTTTTATAGTTTCTGCACACATACTGTGGGGATGGTAGTCGGCCATGCCGAGAAGGGCAGTGGGGCAAGTCCCGGAGCCAGTATGGAAGATTAGGATTGCACGTGTGTGGCAAGGAAGAGGAGTATAGGCCGTGAAACCGGCAGCGAGATGCTACTCTTGCCGAGCAAGAAGGGACAGCTGGCTTCAGTCAGGAAAAGCGCAGTGGAGACCCTAGTGCAATTGAGATGGGCGGACGTGTGTCTAGCAAGTGACACAGTCCATTTGCAGCTACTTCCCAAAGGTTTGCAGCGAAGCAGCATGGCAGGGGAAGAGTTACAGTACCGCGTGATTGACCATGTTGATGGGGACAAGGGCCTCTTCCCGACAACCGTGGCCTGTGGTTGTTGGGGTCTGCGGGTGGGGGGCTTATCGGAATCTGGTAGCCCCCTTTAACAAGGAGGCGGGAAGCATCTGAAGAGGCAGGGGCTTCTTTTTTTTTTTCTATTTTTCGGGTGTGGGGCGATGTGATTGACGATGGGTTTACATCGGGGGACACTATTTTTTTATTTTTATTTTTTAATAAAGGACTTGTCAAAAACTGGCTTTTGTCTTTTTTTTTTTGTACATTTTTTGGTGAATGGGTAGGGGATATGGATATCCATTCACGGGGGGGGGGGGGGATCTGGGGGAGAATCTCCTTAATTATAGATCATTGTTCATTTGCATAAATAGACACTGTTATCAGAGCAGTATAAACTAGTGATCGACCGATATTGGTTTTCATTGCCGATACCGATATTTTGGCCAATGCATATCGGTATCGGCCGATATGGGCCGATATTTTTGTACATTTAAAACATTTTTTTTTTTTTGACAGGTACTTTTGTGGAGGAATCTGGGGGTCTAAAAGTGTTAGCATACAAGGTTTGTATTTAATCAGCAACAACCACTGTATGTCATTGCTGTGTGCCTATTACATTGTATGACCACTAGATGGCAGTGTTACATTTGTGAGTTCATGTTTTGTCTATGTCTCAAAAGAGTAATAAAGAAGAGTAGCTCCTGCTCCGAAAAATCAGCGTTCAGTGAAACAACAGACTGTCTGCCTGTACTTTGTTTAGCCCCAAAAGGTTTAGCCCCAAATGTAACACTGCCATCTAGTGGTCATACAATGTAATAGGCACACAGCAATGACATACAGTGGTTGTTGCTGATTAAATACAACCTTGTATGCTAACACCCCCACTCAACAACTACTATCTAACAAAAAGACCCCAAACCCCTCCTCTGCACTTAAAAGCGTTAAAAATGCCAAGTTTGGCTGTTTTGAATGCTGTCATTTTTTTAAATTCATGACATCACTTCTGGGTTTTTGCATGGAGACCCGATCAGAGCCGAATGCGGCTTTATTCAGGTCTTCAGGGACCGTGCGGGCTGGTTACCCGGGAGGCCGGGAAGTCCCCTCTCGCTTCTTGTAATGACAGCCGAGCGGCTTCTCAGCCACATCGGTTGTCATTACAGGACAGCCGACGGTCGGCTATGGACGCCGGTACCAGGGTGATGCCTCTAGCTGCAGGCATCACTCCGGTACATGCACTTTCCCGAAATATCGGCAATATAGGTAACCTTCAGGGGCCGATTCTGATATATCGGGAAAAATGCATATCGGCCCTCGATATATCTCATCGAGTGAACCATTATCACACATTGTTGTGTTTTTTTTTGTTAATACAGCATACAGGTTGAATTATTTTGTTGTTACATCTGTTCTATATTTATTTGTTTAATGCATGTGAATTTTGGAGGTGTCCTTGTAAACTGGCACTTTACAATAAATGTTGCACTTTTTTGTTAAAAAAGGAGTACGTATTATATATACAGTATATAGACACACTTTTTTATTTTTGAGGTGGGGGGGGGGGTTGAATTCCCACACTTTTTTTTTTACCAGGACTTGACTCCTGCCTTATAACCATTCTAACATCAGTCAAGATCTTGGCTATATCATGGCTCAAAAATCCATTTATGGCCTCAGTCTGAATCTGCAATTGAGGAGTGTTGTACAAATATTGTGCTAAGTTTTATGTTGTTGGTAGATGGTTCATGGGCTACACGAAATATACAAACCAAGCGCGGCTGTATTTGCTTTTATATTTACCATACATCATCCCTTGATTCTGGAATCTGAATGCTGATTGATTCATATATGGCAAACAGTGAATTAACAACAACAATCAAACCCTGTGGGATCTATTCAAGAAAAATATTACCTTGCCCGTATTTGCCCACATTGGCCACACAATTGACGTCAGCTGGCAACATTTCTGGTATTTGGCCAGCCTGAAGATTGTGCACCTTGTACTGACCAGCAAATATACTGTATACAGTATGTGAACTTCTGAATTCTCCTTACAATGTAATTCTAGTGGTATGCAAATTTTGACTTTTTTAATGGCTCTTTTAAGAAGCAGACAATTTACCAGTAATAACAAAGGAGAGTTCCTTGTTGGCAGCAATGTAAGCATTGGCTTTAATTTTATTTCCTCCTTGTGCTTATTCTTTAAAGACAATAGGATTTCTTTCTCACTTTCTATAAATGGGAAGTTACCCCAAGTACAAGGTTGTCAAAAAACACAAACATGAAAAACCCATTTTAAATAGGAACAAAATCTAAACTGTTCATTCGATTATACTGAATGGTCCATTATATGGTTAGCCACTAAATCTGCTTCCTCTAATGTTGTTGCTATGGAAACAACTTATAAGGTTCTTTCTCGTTGGCATTTAGTTCCTGCTAGGCTAGCCAAATACGCTCCCGATTACCCTACAGCTTGTTTTCATGGCTGTTCAGATCCTAGCACCCAACTTAATATTGATTGTCCAAAAGCCCCACATTTTTGGAAGGCAGTTTTTGATTTAGCTTCTAAAATGTTCAAAACTTTCATATAACCTAATCCTGCTATAGCTCTTTTCCATCTAAAACCAGATGGAATTACACAGAATCAATTTTGCCTTCTTTTACAGCTCTTAACAGCCGCAAAAAAAACCATAGCTAAGGCATGGAAAACTCAAAATCTGATTGTATCTGGAACCATTCAAACAACCAATAGAGCCCTTGTCCATGCTAAAATGGAAGCAATCGAGAGTGATCGAATTTGCAAATTTGAAAAACTTTGGTTTCCTTGGGTTTAACAACCAGACTTTGATGACACTGTTGCCATGGTAACAATACTTAATTTACACTTTCATCACCCTTCATTCAGTTGAAGCCGCACTACCTCTATCAAATTACATTTTACTCCCACTGTATTTTTTCGTTTTTCTTTACTTCTTTTATTCTCTTACTCCTTTTTCATGACCCTTTCCCTTTTACCAGTTCTTATGTGGTACTCACTGGGTTGTTCACCAGACCCATTGAAACATACTTTTGCTTTACTAATTTAATAATCACTTTGTTTTTAAACTACAGTCAACAGTCAACAGACAGACAGTCAACAATCTACCTTTCTTTTCTTTTGAATTATATGATATTTTTGACATTTGCCTTTGACGGTCTATTTGATTCTTATATAGTGCGATTATTGCATTTGAATTTTTATTTGTCTCTTTCCAATTTAAGTAATTTGTTTGTTACCCTTTGAATATGTACCACAATCCATGTAAAATTCAGATTGTTCTCCTTTATTTTACTCAAAACAATAAACAAATTTTACAAGGAAAAACCCATTTTAAATTTTATTAACCACTTGCCGACCGCCGCAAGTACATATACTGTGGCGGTCAGCCCCGTGCAGGCAAAGCAACGTATCGGTACGTCGCTCGCTCCCTCCGCTCTGGGGCGTGCTCCCGCGCGCCCGCGGTCCCTCTGATGACCTTATTGGGTCCAGAACCGATCAGTCATCAGGTCCAGGCCAATGATTTTTGGCCTGGACCTGTTGATCGGTCCTGCCCAATCAGATTATTTTCTGAGCCTGTGAAATGTAAGCACAGGCTCAGAAAAGACCCACTCTCCCCTCCCATGATCCTTTCTGGATTCATCGAGAGGAGAGAGCACATCTAACTGTGAGTACTGCACCAAGCACACATACACACACTTAGATAGGCACATTTAACCCCCGATCACCCCCCAGTTAACCCCTACACCCCCTGTCACAACACACACTGTATACAGTATATAGCATTTTCCTATATACCCGTATAAGTGTGACTTGTGACCAGGTTTAGCGTTTGCGGCCCTTCCTTTTTACACTTAAAATACCCGCCATCCCCCTGATCCCCCCTAATCACCCCCAGTTAACCCCTTCCCCCCTGTCACATTGCACACTAATATACAGGAAATATACCGTTTTACTGTATTTGCGCAATTTTGACTTGAGTTAGCGCTAGCAAGTTCGTTTCTGTCCCAAGTAGGTTTAGGGTCCCCGCCACCCCCCAATAAATATTTAACCCCCTGATTCCCCCCTGATCACCCCTACACCCCCTGTCACAACACACACTGTATACAGTATATAGCATTTTCCTATATACTCGTATAAGTGTGACTTGTGACCAGGTTTAGCGCTTGCGGTCGTTCCTTTTATCCTTAGGATACCCGCCACCCCCCAATAAAGATTTAACCCCCTGATCCCACATGATCCCCCCCTGATCACATCCAGTTAACCCCTTCCCCCCTGTCACATTGCACACTAATACACACGTAATATAGTGTTATACTGTATTTTGTATTAGTGTGATTGTGACTTGAGTTAGCGCTAGCGAGTTAGTTTCTGTCCCAAGGAGGTTTAGGGTCCCCGCCACCCCCCAATAAATATTTAACCCCCTAACCCCCCCCGATCACCCCCAGTTAGCCCCTTCATTGCCCTGCCACAGTGTCACTTTTATAGTGTACAGTTTTTTTTCTGATCACTATTATTAGTGACACAGGTGACATTAGCTAGTGTTAGCGTCAGTCTAAAATAGCGCAGATTCCCGACGCATAGTTAGAAATAACCCCTTGATTACCACACACACACACACAGACACACACACACACACACACACACACTTCCATTACTAGTATAGTGTTTAAACAGATCAATATCTGATCTGATCTGATCAGAACTATACTAGCGTCCCCATAGTTTAGGGTTCCCAAAACGCGGTGTTTGCACGATCAGCACTGATTCCTGCCAGCACCTGTATTTAACCTCTCCGCCCAGCCCACCCCACCCAGGCAAGTGTAGTAATCAAAAAACACAACACACAAAACCGCTGTGTTAGCAGAGTCAGGCCTGATCCCTGCTAGCATTAGCAGTTTTTTTTGGTAGCGGTTGAAATAGTCCTTGACAACCAGGTGCTTTTTTACCTGTGAGTCACACTACTGTACTGGTAAATTTAGTTACCAAAATTACCAAAACGTTGGTACAGTAGTGAAGAGGCCTGCAGGATACTGACCATGTCAGATGAGAGCGATAGGGAAGCCTCACTGGCCGAATCAGGGTCAGTATACGAACCTAATGACAGCAGCGGCTCCCTGACAGATAGCTCCAACGACGGATGGGTCCCTGTTAGACCCAGGTGTACCTGACCCCATTCTGGAGTTGTTGAGATGCAGGAATCGCAGGGTGCTCGTATGGAGTAGAGTGTCGGTACTAGTGCCGCTCATCCTTCTGGTGGCCTGGCAAGCGCCAGCAGCCTAGTACACCCTGGACCTTGTACAACCAGCAGTGCAGTAACACTTGGTGATGTGGCGAGTCCCATAAGTGCAGTTGAAGCTGGTGCGGTGACTAGCACGAGTAGTGGCCCGCAGCCACCGCGTATTCGAAAACAGGCCCGTAGAGCCCATAGTGCCCTCCCTGATGCGCTGGCATATCCCAATTGACAACCCACTGATACTACAGCGCCAGTACTTCCCCCATTCACTGCCCAACCTGGAATCCACATGGAGACAGCTGGTTTTACTCCCCTGAATTTTTTTGAGCTGTTCTTCATGGAAGATCTTTTTGGATCTATTGTGGATCAATCAAATTTATACGCACGCCAATTCATCACCGCCAACCCAAATTCGCCCCTTGCCAGATAATTTGCCTGGAAACCTATAATGGTTCCCGATTTTAAAATCTTTCTGGGCCTTTCCCTCAACATGGGCATAACCAAAAAGAGAGAATTGTGGCAATATTGGTCAACTAGCCCAATTCACCATATGCGCGTGTACTCTGCCTCCATGTCAAGGGCGAGATACGAGCAAATTCTACGATTTATGCATTTCAACGACAATGAAATCTGTCGTCCTCGGGGAGACCCTGAATATGATCGGCTCCACAAAATTCGGCCCCTGATAGACCACTTCAGTCAGCGGTTTGCAGCCTTGATTTCCCCCGAACAAGTTGTCTGCGTTGACGAGTCCCTGATTAAATTTACTGGCCGCCTTGCTATGAAACAGTACCTCTCCAGCAAGCGTGCCAGATACGGGGTCAAACTGTACAAGCTCTGTGACAGGGCCACAGGCTAGTTTCCAGTTACATAGGGAGCAGCGGCAAGATAGGTTGGGACTTGGTGTCACCCTTATCCGGAAAGGGGTACCATTTGTACGTGGACAACTTTTACACAAGCGTGCCACTATTTAGTCACCTGCTCAAATTACAAATTGGTGCATGTGGCACCGTGCGACCTAATCGCTGGGGCTTCCCCCGATGGCTTGTAAATTCCCATCTTAGTCGGGGGGAGAGAGCCTGCTTGAAAACTGACAGATTGCTTGCAGTGAAGTGGAGGGATACACGGGATGTTTTCGTTTTGTCCTCCCTTCACGCAGACACGACGATCCAAATTACTACGGCAACTGGCGTTATGGAGAAAACCCTCTGTGTCCACGACTACAACCTTATTATGGGAGGGGTGGACCTTAACGACAAGCTTTTGGCGCCGTATTTAGTTGCCTGTAAAGCCAGACACTGGTACAAAAAAGTGTCTGTTTATTTATTCCAATTGGCTATGCTGAATGCCTTGGTCCTATACATCAGGACATACTAGATCCTTCCTAAAATTCCAGGAAGCGATCATCAATGCCTACCTGTACACAGGAGGTGTTCCTGACCAACTTCCCCTTCCAGATGCAGAGAGCCGGCTGCATGAGGGGCATTTTCCACATGTCCTCCCAAGTACCCCTACCCAGAGACGCCCCCAAAGAAGATGTTGTGTCTGTCGCAGGCGCATATTTAGGCGTGACACCCACTATTATTGTCCCAGATGTCCTGACCAACCTGGTCTTTGCATCGGGGAATGTTTCGAGCGCTACCACACACTAGTAGAGTATTAGTGTAGGGTACAGCACGACATAGTGTAGGGCACACAAACACAGGGTATCGAAAGATGTTTGATGGCTATCCACATTTTGAGAGACTCAAGCTGGAAAATTGCAGTTCGCAGAAAAAACAGTGTTAAAAAAAAAAACAAAAAAAAAAAAAAAAAGCCAAAAACAGTTGTCATGTCAGTTATTTTTATGTTCTTCTACTCTTCCCACTGTACTTTTACTGTACTTTGTTTGTTTTTCATTCTTTTGTTAACCTGTTTCTCTTGCAGGTCCCGTCGGCTGCCACACTGATTTTATATATTCTGACACAAACAGCGTTTGCACTCAGCATATATGGATACCTCTGATGGCAGCAGCTGTGGTAGGTTGATTTCACCACTGCAGTTAAAATACCTTTAGGTATACGTGGAATATTGTCATGTATACCCACCATTAAATCAGTGGGTTTGGTTGTTGGGCGGTTAATGGTGTGTAATAATACACAATATTCCTGTGGTGATTTCTGTTAGGTTCTCTTTTTTTTCGTTCAGACCACAGGCTGCATGAAAAAAAAAAAAAAAAAAAAAAACCTACACTATATGCCAAACAAGGAGCAGCAATGTACTGGTACGTTGCTGGACTTTGAGTGGTTATACCAGGATGATACCTGCAGATTTAGGCATCACCTTGGTATTGTTTTTTACAGCCAGCGATCGGCTTACATGTAAAAGCAATCCTAGCAGATAATTGGCCACTAGACTCCTTTTACATGCAGTGGGAGGGGACTCCCCCCCCCTACCGCCGCCTTCCGCCGCCTTCCGCCGCCTTCCGTGGTTTTTCTCGGACTCTCCTGTCCCACCGGTTAACCCGAGAGTGCAGCCGGTGGTTCAATTATCTAACCAAAGAGCTGATTGGAGATGAGAATGGCTTCAATCATCTCTATGGCCTAAGATACCGGAAGCTACGAGCATTTCATTACTTCTGTTTCACCAGAAATAAACAGCGCCATTGGGAAATTGGGAAAGCATCTTATCACACCAATTTTGGTGTGGTCAGATACGTTAAGGTCAGAGGAGAGATCTAGAGTATAAAAGACCACAATTTTTAAAAAAAAGAGTACCTGTCACTACAGATTGCTATCATAGGGGATAATTAAATTCACTGTAATAACAATAAACATGATTAAAAAAAAAAAAATGAAAGGAAAGGTGTCAAAATAACATAAAAACGCAAAATAAAAAAATCAAGCCCCCCTGTCCCCCCGTGCTTGCATGCAAAGGCACACACAAGCGTTGGTCTAGTGTCATATGTAAACCGCAATTGCAGCAAGGTATTGCCGCGAACGCCAGGTCGAGGGCAGTAATTCTTGCAGTAGACCTCCTCTGAAAGACTAAAGTGGTAACCTGTAAAGACTTTTAAAGGCTTTTAAAAATGTAAGTAGTTTGTTGCCGCTGCACAGGTGTGCGCAATTTTTAAAGCATGTCATGTTTGGTATCTATGTACTCAGCATAAGATCATCTTTTAAATTTTACCAAACAATTTGAAATGATATAGTGTATTTGTGCATTCAATTTAAAAAAAATATATCTTTTTTCGCAGAAATTGCGTTTGGAAAATCTGTGTGCAAATACCGTGTGACAAAAAAATTTGCAACATCCACCATTTTGTTCTATAGGGTCTCTGCTTTAAAGAAATATATAATGTTTGGGGGTTCAAAGTAATTTCCTAGTAAAAAAAAAATATTATTTCATATAAACAAAAAGTCACAGAAAAGGCTTGGTTTTCAAGTGGTTAGAAGAGTGTGTGATGTGTGGCTAAGATCGAGCATAAAATGCCGGGACAGTTCAAACACCCCCCAAATGACCCCTTTTTGAAAAGTAGACACCCAAAGCTATTTGCTAAGAGGCATATTGAGTCCATGGAGTATTTTATATTTTGCCCTAAGTTTTTCTCGAAGGTGACAATTTTTTTTTTTTACACAAAGTTGTCACTAAATGATATATTGCTCACGCATGCCATGGGTATATGTGAAATGACACCCCAAAATACATTCTGCTGCTTCTCCTGAGTACAGGGATATCACATGTATGAGACTTTTTGGGAGCCTAGCTGTGTACGGGACCCCCGAAAACCAATCCCCACCTTCAGGTTTTCTAATGGCGTTAATTGTGTGTTTTACCTCCGCACTACCCGTCACAGTTTCGGAGGCCCTGAAATTTCAAGATAGCACAAACCCCCCCCAAATTACCCCATTTTGAAAAGTAGACACTCCAAACTATTAGCTGAGAGGCATGGTGAGTCCATGGAAAAGTTTATATTTTGCCACAAGTTTCGGGAAAATTATTATTATTTTTTTTTTTACACAAAGTTGTCAGTAAATGATATATTGCTCACACATGCCATAGGTATATGTGGAATGACACCCCAAAATACATTCTGTTGCTTCTCCTGAGTACAGGGATACCCCATGTGTGAGACTAGCCGCGTACAGGACCCCGAAAACCAATCCCCACCTTCAGGCTTTCTAAGGGCGTAAATTGTTGATTTCACTTCTTACTACCTATCACACTTTTGAAGGCCACGAAATGCCAAGATGGCACAAACACCCCCCCCCCCCCAAATAACCCCATTTTGCAAAGTAGACACTCTATCTATTTCCTGAGAGGCATGGTGAGTATTTTGCACCTCTCATTTGTTTTTGGAAAATGAAGAAAAAACAGGAAAATGCATTTTTTTCCCTCTTTTTTCAATTTCCAAAACTTTGTGACAAAACGTGAGATCTGTAAAACACTCAACATGCCTCTCTGCAAATAGCTTAGGGTGTCTACTTTCCGAAAAGGGGTCTTATGGGTGTGTGGGGGGGGGGGGGTTGTGCCATCTTGGCATTTCATGGCCTCCAAAACTGTGATAGGTAATCAGGAGTGAAATCAACAATTTACGCCCTTGGAAAGCCTGAAAGTGGGGATTGGTTTTCAGGGTCCTGTACTCGGCTAGACTGCAAAAAAGTCTCACACATGGGGTATCCCTGTACTAAGGAGAAGCAGCAGAATGTATTTTGGGGTGTCATTTCACATATAACCATGGCATTTGTGAGCAATATATCATTTAGTGACAACTTTGTGTAAAAAACAAAACAAAAAAAAAATATATATTTCCCGGAACTTGTGGAAAATATAAAATATTCCATGGACTCACCATGCCTCTCAGCAAATAGCTTGTGGTGTCTACTTTCCAAAATGGGGTCATTTGGGGGGTGGGGGGGTTGTGCTATCTTGGAATTTTAGGGCCTCCGAAACTGTGACGATAGTGCGGAGGTGAATTGCACAATTTACGCCATTAGAAAACCTGAGAGTGGTGATTGGTTTTCGGGGTCCTGTACACAGCTAGGCTCCCAAAAAGTCTCACACATGTGGTATCCCTGTACTCAGGAGAAGCAGCAGAATGTATTTTGAGGTGTCATTCCACATATACCCATGGCATGTGTGAGCAATTTATCTTTTAGAGACAACTTTGTGTTAAAAGAAAAATAAAAAAATAATAATTTTCCCGAAACTTGTGGCAAAATATAAAATATTCCATGGACTCACCATGCCTCTCAACAAACAGCTTGGGGTGTCTACTTTCCAAAATGGGGTCATTTGGGGGGGTTTTGTGGTATCTTGACATTTCAGGGCCTCCTAAACCGTTAGGGAGGCGGACCTCCTTTTACAGATAGGATTGGCAGCAAGGATGGGAAATGTCATTATAATGAGGGACTTTAATTATCCAGATATAGACTGGGCAGAAGGAACCGCGCATTCAGCCAAGGCTTGGCAGTTCCTAAATGTTTTGCAGGACAAGTTCATGGGTCAGATGGTGAATGCACCGACAAGAAACAATGCGGTACTTGACCTACTGATTACCAACAATACAGACCTGCTCACGGATATAGAAATACGGGGCAAAAAAAAAAAAAGAAATACGGGGCAACTTAGGAAACAGTGACCATACGTCAATTGGTTTCAGTATTAATTACAGTAATAGGAAACACAAGGGTAATATAAGGACACTGAATTTCAAAAGAGCCGATTTCCCAAAACTGCTCTCTCTGCTAGAAAATATCAAATGGGATAGAACCCTGCGAACAAAGAACACGGAGGAAAAATGGGAGTACTTCAAGAGCATACTAAACAAATTGACCAGTGCATTCCAAAGGGAAATAAATTTAAAAGAGCAAAACTAAACCCTTGGTGGCTAAACTCCAATATAAAAATGCATATTAATGCTAAAGAAAAGGCCTTCAAAAAATACAAGACTGAGGGGTCATTGGCAGGATTCAAGCATTACAAAGAGTGTAATAAGAAATGTAAAGATGAAATCAAGGCGGCTAAAATAGAACATGGGAGCCATATAGCGGAAGAGAGTAAAAAGAACCCCAAAAAATTATTTAAGTATATAAACAGTAAGAAAGCAAGGCCAGAACACATTGGCCCCATAAAAGACGACAAAGGAGATTTGGCCACAGAGGACAGGGAAAAGGCGGTAGTGTTAAATAATTTCTTCTCTTCAGTCTTCCCAAAAGAATTGGGGGGCTACACTAACCCAGCTTGTAAGGCCAAACTAAACAACACACCTCAGGAAGTACCGCCATGGCTAACAGAAGATAGACTTAGAACTAAACTAGAGAAACTTAACATAAATAAATCACTGGGACCGGATGGCTTGCACCTGAGGGTTCTTAAAGAGCTCAGCCAGGTGATTGCCAGACCATTATTCTTGATCTTTAAGGATAGTTTACAGATGGGTATGGTGCCAGCTGATTGGAAAAAAGCCAACGTGGTACCAATATTTAAAAAAGGGCTGAGATATATCCCGGGTAACTATAGGCCGGTCAGCCTAACATCAGTAGTCTGCAAGATTTTGGAGGGGATGTTAAGGGACCACATACAAGACTTTAGTAATGAAAATGGTATTATTAGTAGTAATCAGCATGGATTCATGCAAAATCTTTCTTGCCAAACCAATCTATTAACCTTCTATGATGAAGTGAGCTGCTACCTAGATAAAGGTAAGCCTGTGGATGTGGTGTATCTGGACTTTGCAAAGGCCTTTCGACACCGTTCCCCACAAACGCTTACTGTTCAAACTAAGGAAGGTAGGTATGGACCATAATGTGAGTACCTGGATAGAGAACTGACTCAAGGGGAGAGTCCAGAGGGTGGTGATAAATGGGGTGTACTCGGATTGGGCGGGTGTGGAAAGTGGGGTCCCCCAGGGCTCTGTCCTGGGGCCAATCCTGTTTAATTTATTCATAAATGATCTAGAGGAGGGGATATCTAGTACAATCTCAGTATTTGCGGATGATACTAAACTAAGCATGCCAATATCTTCTATGCAGGATGTGGAAAAATTACCTTACTGAACAAAATAATGGGGTGGGCAACTACATGGCAGATGAGGTTTAATGTTGAAAAATGTAAAGTAATGCACTTGGGTGCCAGAAACCAGAAAGCAAGCTACCCACTAGGGGGGAACCTCTGGGTGAGTCTAGGATGGAAAAGGACCTGGGGGTACTGGTAGACAACAGGCTTGGCAGTGGCATGCAATGCCAAGCTGCTGCAAGCAAAGCCAACAGAATACTGGGATGTATAAAAAAGGGGATTCACTCCAGAAATGAAGAGATTATTCTCCCTCTCTACAAGACTCTGGTCCGGCCACATTTGGAGTATGCTGTCCAGTTCTGGGCACTGGTCCTCAGGAAGGATGTGCTGGAACTGGAAAGAGTTCAGAGAAGGGCAACAAAAATAATTAGAGGAATGGAGTACATCAGCTATGAGGAAAGACTACAAGCACTGAACTTATTCTCTCTGGAGAAGAGACGATTAAGGGGGGATATGATATCAATGTACAAATACTGTACTGGCGACCCTAGCATAAGGAACAAACTATTCAGAGAAAGGGAATACAATAAGACACGTGGCCACTCACTAAAACTAGAGGAAAGGCGGTTTAACCTTAAAGTACGTAGGGGGTTCTTCACTGTCAGAGCAGTAAGGATGTGGAATTCTCTTCTGCAAACAGTCGTATCAGCAGGGAGCATCGATAGTTTCAAAAAACTATTAGATGGGCACCTTAAAGACCACAACGTACAGGGGTATACAATGTACGGTTAACAGCAAACACACACACACATCATAGGTTGAACTGGATGGACTGATGTCTTTTTTCAACCTCACTAACTATGTAAGTATGTAAGTAATAGGTAGTGAGAAAATGCAATGAAAAATGTACGCCCTTTGAAATTCTGATGGTGGGGATTGGTTTTCGGGGTCTTGTACACGGCTCCCAAAAAGTCTCATATATGTGGTATCCCTGTACTCAGGAGAAGCAGCAGAATATATTTTGGGGTGTAATTACACATATACCTATGGCATGTGTGAGCAATATATAATTTCAATGACAACTTTTGTACAAAAAAAAAAATTTGTAAAAAGCGCAGAGGTGATCAAATACCACCAAAAGAAAGCTCTGTTTGTGGGAAAATAAAGGACGTAAATTTTGTTTGGGTACAGCATTGCATGACAGCGCAATTGTCAGTTAAAGTCACGCAGTGCAAAGTTGAAAAACGGGCTCTGGTCTATGAGCAGCCAAATCCTCTGGGGCTTAAGTGGTTAAGACATTATTTGATTACCATTTAGGCTTCAAAGGTTTTTGCCATCTTTTAGATTTAATGCAGAACCCAATGTGTGTTCCACCCTTTCCACCCTCTCTTTCAGTAAATTATTCTTTTTTTTTTATTGTTTTTATTTGTACAGAAATGAGCAAACAAAAGGGCAGAATTATAGATTACTTCTCAAAGGCTTCCAGTAAAAAATTACATACTGAGTCTGCAAGTTGCTCATCTCCGTGAGAGCCTCAGCTTCAGCAGGATGACCCAGTGTCCTCTGCAGAAACGACACCAGTCAGTAACTCAGCTGTATTTGACTTAGTTACTGAAGAAACAGCTGCTAATGTTAGTGAGAGACTTCTTCTACCAGAATCTTGGGACCAGAATCAGTAGCTAGAATAAAAAGAAAAAAAGAAAGCACCCTTGACTGTTTGTAGAAAATGGCCTTTTAGGATGCAGTGTGTGTCGTGAGGTTAAACACCTTGGACTGTCTGCTTCACAGGGTGTATTTATTGCACAAGAATGGAGCACTGGTACGATTACTCCATATGGCAAAAAAAAAAAAAAAAAAATATGTTGACCTCACTGCGTAAAAAAATCCATATACATAGGATTTCAGAAGCACATGTAAAGACAGGAGATATCCAACCTGTATCTAGAAAGGAGATTTTGAAATCCAACATTGCAGAACAGCAGAAGCATACGTTTGCGTCCACCACTAAAGTATTTTGCACTGCCAACTTTTGTGCAAAACAAAATCGCCCTTTCAGAGACTTCCGAAATCTTATCAGCTTGCAAGTCACAAATGGTGCAGACTTAGAATGTATTCTCCTTAGAGAGTATACAGCTACACAAATAATAGATTGCATTGCCAGTGAAATGAGAAAAAATCTTTGCAAGGCAATTTTTGAACAGGCTCCAAAAATTTCTGTATATATTAATGAATCTATTACAGTTTCTTCACATTCAGTGTTAATTGTTTATTTTCGTGCCTCTTTCAACCACTTCAGCCCCAAAAGGTTTTACCCCCTTAATGACCAGGCCATTTTTTTCTGATTCGGCACTGAGTTGCTTTAACCACTTAAGCCCAGGAAGATTTTAGCCCCTTCCTGACCAGGGGGTATTTTGTGATTCGGCACTGCGGGACTTTAACGGACAATTGCACGGTCGTGCGACGCTGTACCTAAACGAATTTGACGTCCTTTTTTTTCCCCACAAATAGAGATTTCTTTTGGTGATATTTGATCACCTGTGCGATTTTTTGATCATGCGCTATAATCAAAAAAAAGTGACAATTTTGCAAAAATAACAATATTTTTCACATTTTTTATATGAAATTCCCCCCCAAAAAATGTAAAAATGTAAATTCTTTTAAATTTTTGGCCAATTTGTTTTCTGCTACCTATGTTTGGTAAAAAAAATCACAATAAGAGTATTTTGATTGGTTTGCGCAAAAGTTATTGCGTTTACTAAGGGAAAGATTTTTGTTGTTTTTTTTTTTTAACGAGTAATGGCGGCGATCTGCGATTTTTTTTGCGGGACTGTAACATTGCGGCGGACAGATCGGACCCTTGACTGACATTTTTGACACTTTTGGGGGTACCAGTGATATTACTACAGTAACCAGTGCTATACATATGCACTGTTACTGTAAAAATGACTCTGGCAGGGAAGGGGTTAACTTTATTGGAGAGGGAGGGGTTAAGTGTGTCCCTAGGGGCGTGCTTCTAACTGTGCAGGGATGTGGTTGTGTGTGTAACAGCACAGATCAACGGTCCTACATAGCAGGACCGTTAGATCAGTGTTTTTACACAGGGAAGAATGACAGGTGGCTTTGTTTACATTAGCCACCTGCCTTTCTCCCTTCACAGCGGACGATCGCGAGTGACCGGCGGACATCGGGTCCGCCGGTCACACGCACGGAGGTGTCCGTGAACGAGCCGAGGCGGGAGCGCGCCTCCAACGGCGCGCGCCCACCCGCTATTGGCTCCCAGGCTAGTGACGTACCCATACGTCACTTTGCCTGGCCGGGGCTGACTGCCGCAGTATATGTACTTGCGGCGGTCGGCAACCGGTTAACTGACAATTGTGCGGTCGTGCAATGCTGTACCCAAATACAATTGATATGCTTTTTTTTTTCTCACAAATAGAGCTTTCTTTTGGTGGTATTTGATCACCTCTGTGATTTTTAGATTTTGTGCTATAAACAAAGAAGGAGCGCCAATTTTGAAAAAAACGTCATAGTTTTTACTTTCTGCTTTATAACATTCCCAAAAAAATTTAAAAACTCTATTTTTTTTTATCAGTTTAGGCCAAGTTGTATTCTGCTACATATTTTTGGTAAAAAAAAAAAATCACAAAAAACATATATTAATTGGTTTGCGCAAAAATTATAGCGTTTACAAACTATGGGATAGATTTTTGGACTTTTTATTTATTTTTTTTGTTTTTATTAGTAATGGCGGCGATCAGCTATTTTTAGCGGGACTGCGACATTGCGGCGGACAAATCTGACACTAAATGGCACTTTTTGGGGACCAGTGAAACCAATGCTAAATAATAATACTAATACTAAATAATAATAATATATACTAAATAATAATAATTTATTATTAATAATAATAATAATAATACTAAATAATACGCACTGTTACTGTATAAATGACACTGTCAGGGAAGGGGTTAATACTGGGGGTGATCAAGGGGTTAAGTGTGAGCCTAAATTGTGCTTACTAATTGGGGGGGGGGGCTCTGTGACAGGAACACAGAAATTGGTGCATTGGTGTTTCAGCTGAGACACATGATCTCATTGTGCCTGGCTGACAGGACAGCCGCCTGCCTTGTTTAAATAGGCAGGCGGCTCTCCTGTCAGTTTCTCTGAAGATCGCAGGTGGCCAGCGGCGATAGCTTCTGCTCCTCCTGCGGTCTGGCTCCCGCTGTGTCTAATCAGAGCGGGAGCCAACGAGACCACATGCACACAATCACTTGATCTATGTGATTATGCGCAGTTGGGCCGCCCTGCCGCAGTAAATCTGCGTGGGGCAGTCGGCAAGTGGTTAACGGAAAATACCCAGTCACTTTCTATATCAATTTGCTTGATTTGCCTAAAAAAGTCACTCTTCTAGCTTGTCTTTCTAAACATGCGTTTAGTAATGGCTTTCTTGCTACAAACTTGATTAGGGTTTGCAGTGATGGTGCAAGTGTAATGCTTGGAAGAAAGTCCGGTGTTCTGGAAAAATATCACTGGCTTGTGAAATGGCACTGCTTGTGTCATAGGCTTGAATAGTGCATTTCAGATACAATTGATTCTATCCTGGTCTTCTCCATGTAACATCATTTTTGAGAAGTTGTATGCTGTGTATCATCAGTCACCAAACCTGTTGGAGCTCTCTGAATGTGCAAAAGAATTAGAAGTACAAATTCCTAATATTGGAAATTTTTTTTCAGTTAGGTGGGTTGCTTCAAGCCAGAGAGCTATATGAGTAGTTTGGGATATCCTGCACTGCACAGTAATTTCAGCTCATAACAGTAGGCAGAAATCTCTATTTAGTGGCCTTAACAAGGTCCTGATGTCAGAAAGTTATTTGTTAAACCTTGCTGGGGTTGCAGAAGCTGTTCAGGAAATGGGACAGTTATCTGAAGGCCTTCAAAGCGATGACATCACACTTCCATGAGCCTACCAGCTGATTAATCGGTCAGTTCGTGCAATTGAAAAAATGAAAGACATGCCAGGTAAACATCTGAAAGAAGTCATGGAGTCTCTGGATAAAGTGAATTTGAAAGGTGTGACCATCAATCTAGAGAGTACAAAAGACCAAGTGAGGATAAATCTCCCTCAATTTTATCAATGTTTGGTGAATAATTTACACTCCAGGCTTTATGCTTTAACTGCGAGCAACAGACCTGCAGCTTCATCACACTCATTTGAAATTCTTGTCTCTGAAATCGACATCCTGAATTTCCAACGCTGGCTAGTCGATGTGTACAGTCCTTGTCCTTCTAGTGGGTCTCTCCCCTGTTTCATCTTTCATGCACTGGGGAGAGAAATATAAAAAAAATCGCATCCAGACATAAAGGAACATACCCAAAAGAGGAGCTGGGAATAACGCAGAGAGACCCACTAGAAGGACATCTGTACTCAAAAAGCAGGGGGTTCTTGTTTGCCTGAATCTGTCCCTTGCCCTTGCACACAGAGGAGGAGGAATAGCAAATTCACACTGACACCAAGGGTGAATAAACTGATTTCTGAGACAAGCACTGCATCTTTGTGCAGGCATTTTTTGTTGCAGAGTGCGATCACTGGGTGAAGCGGAGTCCATTCAGATCAGACATTGTGGAGTAAACAGGAACTGGCTTCTTTATTGGAACATAACACAGAAATCAAAGACGTCACCTCATTGTAATAAGATCAACAGAACAGGAAGAGATAACCAACAAGTTCAGTACAGTGTACAGGAAATTACAACACATCATAGAAATGCATAGCATATCACTGAGCATTAGCGACATCTAGTGTCCAATTTGTGAACTGCAGTTAATCTGCTAAGCTGAAAGCTGTTGTATCTCCAACACCCCTTCTCAACAGCTAAAGCTTAGTCTATTAAACCCATCTTCTTTGTAAGCCTTGAGTGTCTTTCAGCGGTCAGAGGCTTTGTAAGGATATCTGCTATCAAATCCTCGGTTAGGCAATAAAGTAACTCAAGAAGACCCTGCTCTTGAAGATCCCTAAGAAAGTGGAACTTCACATCAATGTGCTTGGTTCTTGAATTAACTCCTTCCATGCGTGCAAGTGCAAGGCATCCTTGATTGTCCTCATAGATTTCTGTTGGTCCCAACTGTGGTTGACCCAAATCTGTTAATTGCTGTCTCAGCCATATAACTTCTTGGCTTGCTTGCGCTGCAGCAACGTATTCTGCTTCAGTAGACAACAGTGAAACAGAGAGTTGCTTTTTACTAGTCCAACTGATGGCACCTCCTGATGCAAAAAAATAAGTATCCACTGGTAGATTTCCTGTCGCTGGTGTCTCCTGCCCAGTCAGCATCCACATATCCTGTTAATGTGCTTTCATCACTTGCTTGTAACTTTAACTTGTAGCTCAAAGTCCCTTTAAGATAGCGAATGATTCACTTTACAGCATTCCAGTCCTTTTGACTTGGCATTGAAACCTTTCTGCGTAGGATTCCAACAGTTGCTGCAATGTCCGGCCTTGTAGCAGTGGTAACATATAGCAATTTTCCTATTGCCTTCCTGTATTGAGTATTGGTAGGTAATGGGTTATCTTGGCAATTCATCTCCTTTAGGTAGTTGGTTTCCATAGGAGACTTTACTGGTTTGGCGTCTTCCATTCCAAATGTTTCAATTATTTCTTGTATTTTGTGTCTTTGGTTCAGAAGAAAGCTGCCATCTTCCTCTCTCTCGATCTGGATGCCGAGGTAACTCTTTATGTTGCCAAGATCTTTGGTGTTGAAGTTCTGATTTAGTTTTTCTAGGATTTATGCTTCATCCCCTTCTTGCTCAAAGCAAATCAGGATATCATCCACATAAATAAGCATATAGACCCATCTGTCTCCCAATTTCTTTGTGTATAAGCAGGGGTCTGCTTTACTCCTCAGAAAGTTTTGATGTGTAAGCACTTTGTTTATTTTTATATTCCACGCTCTGGCTGCTTGCTTTAGACCATATATACTCCTGCGAAGTTTGCAAACTAGGTCTGGCCTTTGTTCATCTTTGAACTCTGGCGGCTGTTCCATGTAAATTTCTTCTGTTAACTAACCATGTAGAAATGCGGTTTTCACATCGAAATGTTTCACTTGCATTTTCCTTGTGACGGCTATTGTCAGTAAAGTCCTTATTGTAGTGTGCTTGACAACTGGTGCAAATGTCTCGTCATAGTCCTCTCCGTATTTTTGAGAATAGCCCTTGGCTACTAGCCTTGCTTTGTATCGCTCAATTGTGCCATCTGCATTGTATTTCACTTTAAAAGTCAATTTACAGCCTATGGCTTTCCTTCCGGGTGGTAGTTCTGTAAGTGTCCATGTTTTAGTGTCATGCATGGATTTTATCTCTTCATCAGCAGCCTTTATCCATTTACTTGCTTCTTGTTCTGAAAGCTGAGATATTTCTTCTCAGGTTGCAGGTTCGTTGATACTGGCAGTACTTGCTTTGTATGAGAGACGTACAGGTGGTTTACCCTTGTTTTCTCTTGTTGAACGTCTCGGTTTTGTGTCTGAGCCTTCTTGTGTCTGCTCTTCAGTACTGGTAGAGTCTGCACTCACTTCAACTGTTTGTTCAGAAGTTACAGAGATAGGCTGGTCAATGTCAGTTTTCCCTTCTATTCTTGCTTCTACTGTTGTCATTACATTGTCTCTGAAATCTTCAACAAAAGTTATGCTGTTGCTAATGGTAACCTTGTCTGTTTTGGGATTAAGGATTCTGTAACCTTTGACATTGTCACTATATCCAACGAAGATACCTTCATATGCTCTGTTTTGGAGTTTGGTGCGTTTTTCTTCAGGTATGTAGATAAATGCTTTGCATCCAAAAACTCTTAGGTGTTTTACATTTGGCTTCTCCTTGTGCCATGGTCTTTATTATATAGTCTTGTAATTTGTCAAAAACTTCACTCTTGTGTTGTATTAGGTAGGTGACTGTGTATCTTGAATAGTCGTCTATGAAAGTCACTATGTACCTTTTGCCTCCAGGTGTAGGTGGGTTTAGGGCACCACACACGTCACTGTGGTCAAGTGGTCTTGAAGCTCTCTTCTGACTGACTTTGGGAAGTGTTGCTCTTGTTGCTTTGGATTTAATGCAACATTCACACTTAGCAGTAACTGGACAAGGGGATATTGTTAGATCCCTTGTCAGATTCCTCCTCTGTAGTTTCCTGTATGCATTCTGGGTGTCTGTGACCTAGACGTCTGTGCCATATATGTATACAGTCATTGTGCTTGTGTGTATATAGTCTCACCTTTTCCTTCACTATGTCGAGGTGATATAGATGATCATCCAGCTTGAACACTTGTCACCTTGGAATGTTACAGTGAGTCCTCTGGCTGTTAGACACTTCACAGATAAGAGTCCTCCTTCTAGATTAGGGACATAAAGCACATGTTTCACTGGTATGGCTAGATTGTGTCCCGCATCATCAGGGCATACAAGGGTCCCATGCCCATATCCTTCTGCATGTATTTTGCTTTCATCTGCAAGATAAATAGTTTCTTTGTTGTTCAGATCAAGTTCTGTGAAAAAACTTCTATCACTTATCATGTGACTGGTTGCCCCCGAATCGATGCACCAGCCTTGACATTTATTGTTGCCTGTCACTTTAAATGTGGCATTCCAGTCTCCTTCACATGGATCATTGATTGTGGCTTTGACCTTTTGTTTAGAATAAGAGGGACGCTGTCTTATTTGCTCTGCTTTCCATATCATACAGTCTTTCTTTATGTGTCCCTGTTTGTGACATCTGAAACACACTCTGGTCTCTTTCCTGTGTAACCTTGCGTCTGTAGCTTTAAGAGCGGTTCTGGTGGCGATTTCTGTGGAGTCATGCACTAATTCCTTTCTTCTCTGATACTCATCTATGAGCCTGGTTTTTGCAAATGATAGCGTCAGATCTGTCTCAGGACGTGTCTCCAGTGCATAGATCAGTGCATTGATCAGTGCAGTATATGTATCGGGCAAACTGCATAACAACATGGCTGCTGCGTGGCTGTCTGTTATATTCTCCCCGATTGATCTGAGTTGCGCAATCACTTCCAGCATTGCGTTTATGTGCTCCTGCATGTCCTGTTCTCTGCTAAGTCTCATTTTGTAAAGTTTCTGCAGTAGAAACAGCTTGCTGTTTAAACTGGATCTTTTGTGCAGTCTTTTCCCACATGCTTTTCGCTGTGTCCTCATGGCGTATATGTATGAGCTGATCATCCTCCACTAGTAAGCTTATGGTGGCCCGTGCCTGTCTGTTTTTCTTGTCCCAGTCCTGATTATAGTCCCGTGGCCTCTCTGTAGTGGTAACCTCCCACAAGTCATCTCTAGATAATAGCATTTCCACTTTAAACTTCCATAGCTGATAATTGTCATTGTTCAGCTTGGCCACTGAGAGTTTAAGTTCTTAGTTTCCGGCCATTTTTCCCTCCTTTATATATAAACAGTCTTACTTGTCTATAGGAGATGTCACTGGAAACCTTCCTTATGTCGATCTTTATCCAGATCCTGGGCCCATAACCTGTTGCAGAGTGCGATCACTGGGTGCAGCGGAGTCCATTCAGATCAGACATTGTGGAGTAAACATGAACTGGCTTCTTTATTGGAACATAACACGGAAATCAAAGATGTCACCTCATTGTAATAAGAACAACAGAACAGGAAGAGATAACCAACAAGTTCAGTACAGTGTACAGGAAATTACAACACATCATAGAAATGCATAGCATATCACTGAGCATTAGTGACATCTAGTGTCCTATTTGTAAACTGCAGTTAATCTGCTTAGCTGAAAGCTGTTGTATCTCCAACATTTTTGTCTATCAGTACCTAAATGATGTACAATTTCTTTAGTATATTATTATTTTTTGTAAATTCTCAGTGTGCTCCCTTACATCAAGTGTCCCCATCAGAGTGCCCCCATACCTTTTACTCCCAGGGCAGCAGAGAGCTGAAACCAGAATGTAGGGCAGACTACAGGTCTGGGTGGAGGAAGTTCCATTTCTGCCCTATTGTGATGCTCGGAGCTCGGCATGCACATGACATGATTGGGTGTTAGGACGACGCACTGTCCTAAGAAGCAATCACTGTAGAAGAGGTGGGGAACCTGCAACCATTTCATGATGTCTGCTGTAGAGTATTGTAAGCAGACGAGTTGCCTGGGTTAAAGCACAGCACTGTTCTGTGTGTTCATAGTTTATATTCCCCACTAAGTTTTTAAAGAGCGAACTCATAATACTTGGGGCAGAAATACATTTTGAGACATCGCTTTGTGCAAGACAAAGCTTAGACATTAAGCAACAAAAATCCAATTGCTTGCTAATTGAGGCTCAGTGGTGGAATATTTCCTGTAATCCATAAACAGTTATATAATATTGCCTGTATTGCATTGCGTTTGCTGTACACGTGCTTAACATTATAAGATCTGAAAGGCAAAGATGCTTAGCAATGAATTATTGTTTCAATAACTGTTTATGGATTACAGGAAATATTCCACCACTGAGCCTCAATTAGCAAGCAATTGGATTTTTCTTGCTTAACCACTTGCCGACCGCTCACTGAGCTGGTACTGGGGCAAAGTGGCTCGTTATTGTCCAGCGACGTAGACCTACGTCGCTGGACTCCTCCCCTTGTGGACGCCGCCGGAGGCTTGCTCACGCTGTATTCAGACACAGCGGGAGTCGGGCCAGGGAAAGAGAGGCGGTGATCACCGCCGCTCTTCCCCGATCATCGGGCATCGAGTGAGGAGATCCGCCCACTTGTGTAAACAAAGCGGGCGGATCTCCTATGTGACAGGCAGTCACTGATTACAGGATTCAGCATAGCTAAACCTGCGATCTGTGCCTGTGTCATTCAATCCCCTCCCCCCACACACGTCAGTAAGCACCAGGCATACAGTTAACCCCTTGATCACAAATAAAGTTAACCCCTTCCCTGCCAGTGTCATTATTACAGTATCAGTGCATATTTTTAGCACTGATTACTATAGTAATGTCACTGGTACCCCCAAAAGTGTAAAAAATGTCAGTTAGGGGTCCGATCTGTCCACCGTAATGTCCCTGTCCCACAAAAAAAATCGCAGATCGCCGCCAGATCGCCGCCATTACTAGTTTAAAAAAAAACAATAAAAATTACATTATAACATAAAAGTGTAGCGCTAAGGAAAAAAATGATACTCGTGAAATTAATAAATTAGTGTCCAAATGAATAAATCACTAATAATCACAATAGTGTGTAAAAAATGTCCAATTGAATAAGTCTCCAATGAAAAAATAGATGTGAAAAAAAACATAAATCCACAAGTGCAATAGTCCAAGGGGGGAGGGATTCTTCCCAGGACACCAAGGGTATGTGAAGGAGGGGGAACACCTCTGTGATGGAATATGATAAGCAGTTTACCAGATTTCCATGGCTGCTCAGATTAGTGAGTCAGCCTCTCCCAGCTGTTAATCCAAACCACTGAAGGTCAGAAATTACATAGGTACTTTATCAGCTCCAAGGAATCACCACTTGAGATGCAGGAGGATCAGTATAGGATTGGCACTCATCAATATATATCATCAATCATAAATGAATATGTGAAAAAAAGAGAGAGGCAAAGCCCATAGCGTAATCCCATTTAAAACTTGTAGTCTTGTTTATTAAAAGTTATACTCACAGTGTATCATAAAATAACAGGCATATCAATGGCTATGTCAGGGATAGAGATGCGGCGTCCCGCAAATGGTCCCAGATAATAGATGATGAAGGCCGGCTAATTTCAGGGGGCGTGTGGACGTTGCGTCTGGAGTCGCCAACGTTTCGTCTTAATAGACTTCGTCTGGGCGAAATGTAATTTCTGACCTTCAGTGGTTTGGATTAACAGCTGGGAGAGGCTGACTCACTAATCTGAGCAGCCATGGAAATCTGGTAAACTGCTTATCATATTCCATCACAGAGGTGTTCCCCCTCCTTCACATACCCTTGGTGTCCTGGGAAGAATCCCTCCCCCCTTGGACTATTGCACTTGTGGATTTATGTTTTTTTTCACATCTATTTTTTCATTGGAGACTTATTCAATTGGACATTTTTTACACACTATTGTGATTATTAGTGATTTATTCATTTGGACACTAATTTATTAATTTCACGAGTATCATTTTTTTCCTTAGCGCTACACTTTTATGTTATATTGTATTTTGAGTCACTGTTGGTTGATTTTGTGTTGGCTGCTGATATTTACCATTCCTTTTCACTCATTATTACTAGCGCGGAAATTTTTTATCTTTTTTCTAATAAAAATTACATAAATTTCCCGTAGTTAGTAGCTGCGATAACTTTTGCGCAAACCAATCAAAATACGCTTATTGCAATTTTTTTTACCAAACATATGTAGCAGAAAACAAATTGGCCTAAAATGTTAAAAAATTTAGACATTTTGTTTATAGCGCAAAAAGTAAAAATTGCACAGGTGATCAAATACCACCAAAAGAAAGCTCTGTTTGTGTGGAAAAAAAGGACATAAATTTAATTTGGGTACAGCATCGCACGACCACGCAATTGTCCGTTAAATTAATGCAGTGCCGAATCGCAAAATATGACCTGGTCAGGAATGGGGTAAAATCTTCCGGTCTTAAAGTGGTTAAAAATACGCTCATTGAGAATTTTTCTTGTCAAAGACATGTAGCTAAATACATTTTGGCCTAAATATATGACAAAAATTGAATATATTGGATATTTTTTAACTGTCAAAGTTTTTTTTCAAAATTGTCGCTCTTTTTTTTATTAATATCGCAAAAAAAATGAAAAGCGCAGAGGTGATCAAATACCACAAGAAAGCTCTGTTTGTGGGAAAAAAAGGACGTAAATTTCGTTTGGGTACGGCGTTGCATGACCGCACAATTCTCAGTTAAGTTCGCAGAGTGCCAAGTTGCAAAAAGTGGCCTGGACCTAAAGCAGGAAAATCCTCCGGTGGTAAAGTGGTTAATGTCTCAGCTTTGTCTTGCACAAAGTGATGTCTCAAAATATATTTCTGCCCCAAGTATTATGAGTTCGCTCTTTAACCACTTGCCTACAGTGCACTTTCACCCCCTTCCTGCCCAGGACAATTTTCAGCTTTCAGCACTCTCACACTTTGAATGACAATTGCACGTCATGCTACACTGTACCCATATGACATTTTTATCATTTTTTTCACACAAATAGAGATTTCTTTTGGTGGTATTTAACCACCTCTGGGTCTTTTATTTCTTACAAAAAAAGAAAAAAGAAAGAAAATTTTGAAAAAAAAAGTTTTTCTGTGAGTAAATTTTGAAAATAAATAATTTTTTCTCCTTCACTGATGTGCGCTGATGAGGCGGCACTGATGGGCACTGATAGGCTGCACTGATGGGCACTGATGAGGTGGCACTTATGGGCACTGATGAGGTGGCACTGATAAGGAGGTACCAATATGCCGCACTGATGAGCACTGATAGGTGGCACTGATGAGCACTGATAGGTGGCACTGATGGGCACTGAGAGGTGGCACTGATGGGCACTGAGAGATGGCACTGGTGGGCACTGAGAGGCGGCACGGATAGACACTTATGGGTGGCACTGATGGACACTGAGGGGTGGCACTGATGAGCACTGATGGGTGGCACTGATGGGCAGCACCATCAGTGCCCACACTCAGTGCCCATAGTGCTGCCAGTCAGTGCCTAGATGAGCAGGCACTGATGGGCACTGACTGGCAGCACTATGGGCACTGATTGTGGGCACTGATGGCGGGCACTGTGGGCACTGATGTTGGGCAGTTATGGCATTTTATTTCACTCTTGTGTAATCAGGGCACTGGTGATCAGTGCCCTGATTACATTTCTCTGTGTCCCCTATGATGAGGAGCCGCTGATCGGCTCTCTTCGCCTCACACACTGACAGTGTGAGCCGAGGAGAGCCGAATAACGGCACTTCCTCATTTACATGTGACCGGCTGTGATTCAACACAGCCGATCACATGGGTAAAGAGTTATATCATTGACTCTTTACCGAGATCGGGATCGCGCCGTGTCCCAGCAACACGGCGCGGTCACGATCGCCGCTCCGCTCGCCCCCGGGGCGCACAAGAGAGGCTGTTCTGGTGCGCTGTCATATGACGGCGTCCCAGGATAATAGCTACACCGCCCGCCGTCATTTGACGGCGGGCGGGTAGTAAGTGGTTAAAAACTTAGTGGGGAATATGAACTATGAATTAAACACACAGAACAGTGCCACTATATAAAACATAATGTTAAGGTAACAAGTAACTAAATCTTAGCATGTTTACTGAATATATTACGATCCTCCAATGACTGGCTCCGCCTCCCCCTCCACCTGCGTGAACGTGATGTCAGGGAACGCAAAGGGCAGGGAGGGGAGGCTCAGGGCAGGAGGAGGATCAAGGGAGGAGAGAAGTCCTTCTCCAAACAGTTCTCGGCGCAGTGGCGATGCGATGCTGGCCTTCCCGCATAGATGAAGAGAAGCGGATCGGGAGCTTGGGCTCCCGCCTCAGGCACAGTGGTGTCACCCTCCCCCGATGGACACCCTGGTGCGGTCCGCCCCCCGCACCCCCCTTGTGACGCCCCTGCTTCCAGTGACATCCGATGATTGTGAGAGGGGCTTCAGTACAATGAATTTGGTGATGTCAACCATTAGAAGTGTGCTTGGCATTTTGTTTCAGTCTCATTGGTCCTCCTGTGCATTTATGGGATCCTCCACCATATGTCTCAAAATGGCTGACCACACATCGCAGTGCAGCTGATACTAAATCCCGAAAAGTTGATCATCTTGAACAGCAAGGGAAATGTTATTCCTGTTTGTGGGATATTTTCTAATGGACTATGTTACGTTTTTTTTTTTTTAAACACTCTTTGTTTTAGAAATTTCCTATGAGGGAACCATTATCACATATTGTGGCTTTGTTTTTTGTTAGTAGAGCATACAGGTTGAATTATTTTGTTGTTACATCTGTTCTATATTTATCTGTTTAATGTAAATTTTGGAGGTGTCCTAAGTAAACTGGCACTTTACAATACATGAAGAAATGTATATATGTAGCACAAATCTGCCCTCTAATGGTCTTGGAACCCCCAAATGTTTCCTTCTTCCCTGACAGAAAAGGCTTCCACAAATGTGGTCGTTGTCGGGCATGCTCATTCACTAAAAATAATTTGAAGAAAAGGGATGTGTTTGAGGTCCCAGCTATAGGGAAACAGTTCAAAATTCAAAGTTTAATAACTTGTGACACCACACACGTAGTATATGACTTAATGTGTCTGTGTAAGTTGATTTACATTGGCAGAACAAAAAGGACCGTTAAGAAACGTGTAGGTGAACACATCAAATGGTTTTGAGTACCACAGCGTATCAGAGCATTTTAGGAGGCATCATAATAAGGACCCCACTGATTTACAGTTTTGGGGTGTAGAGAGGGTGACCCCACCCTGGAGGGGATCTAACTGGGTTCGAGAACTATCCAAATGCGAAACCAGATGGATTTTTCTCACCCAGGCTTTGATCCCTAAAGGGCTAAACATAGATTTGGACCTCAACTGTTTCATCAGTGATCTGTGATGGACAGTATGTATGGGGAGAATGGACCTTTGTTGTAGTTTATATTCTTGGTATTATCATCTTTTAAACTTTTAACTTTTTAACCTTTTTAAAGATCATTTTAGAATATTGGATATATGGTTTTAGGATGAGTTTGATTCTTTAATAAGTGTTTTGTATCTTTTAGATATTTTATATGTAATTTAAAATTTTCTTATGTGGATTCCTATGGGATCCTAGTATTACCCTTATCGACTTCTGACGTGTTGCATTGATTGGCATCTTTTGGGAAATCATTCGGGACCACACATGTGGTATTTGATATTGAGAGTTGCATAATTATATCTCTTAAACCTATGGAGTTTTTAAATTTTAAGCTTTATATTTATATTCACATTTTCTACTATGGGGATTGTAGTAGATTTTATCTAAATTGATAATGTGGAATCCAATCGATTTTTTTGATTATGTTATATAAGGAAAATGAGCCTGTATTTCATTATGTATTTTATTATTATATGAATATGGGAGGAGTATGCTGACGGAATAAGGGTAGGTTTTGCATTCACAAGACCACCTATCTTAATCAATGGGATATCGTAGATTAATATATTATATATTTTATTCTAATGGCTGCTCTATATTGTATAGGGTTTGACCGCCCATTGTATATCGTATGAGTAATGAGAAACCAGAAAATCATGTAGTTTAGCCTTACGGGAATAGGACCTAAGTATGGGCAAGACAGGCAGTATGTAGGACCTTCTTTGCGCTCCGGTTTGGGCGGAAGTGCTCGGAGTTATCGAGTGGCCCAATTTGCATATGAGGGTGGGTCATTGCATCCTTGTCAAATCCGTCAGCAGACACTCCTATATAGCCGGACGCCGCGCCGTAAGGTTCACGCCCTTTGAAAAAGTTGGAAATGACGAAACGCGTCAGGGCATGAACCTTACGGCGACCGGAAGTGCACGGGGGACACGAGTGGCGGCTTTGGAGATCCGAGACACCGGCGTGGAGAGGGTGAGCAGGATCGACACAGCCTACCACGGTACCCATAGCACTGTGACCTATTAGGAGATTGAAGGCATATTGTTTTATTACGTTTGTGAGTATATTTGTATTGGGGTTTTCTTAAATAAATCTGATGGGTGAAACAATATCACGCTAGTGCGGTTCCTTCTTTCCCTTTATGTTCACCATTTGAGCAAATACCGGGAGGAGAAGGGAGACACGTGATCACCCGAGATTGAGATCCAGTAATAGCAGCAGAAATCGTTCCTAAGTGGGATTTGTTATACAGCAGCCTGTTTGCCTGTCCTATGCAAATAGGTAGGCCATAACTTCTGGTGAGTTGCCATTCCCCCCATTATCACATCGGTGGAGGTGTAGAGCTGTGGTGACCCCAACACTTGATGGTGTTTCTCACTTGGTGGATTGGACTACTACTGGAGAAATTAAGCCCTTGTTTTGAATTTCCTGCATTGGTTAAAATTTTTTTTTGCATGGATGGACGTTTAAGGACTTTAATATGATTTGACTTGTGTATGAGCTACGTCATTTCCCTCAATTATACCTGCGCTACTTATACCAATTTTTATCTGTTCCAAGGGACGATAAATTTGAGTATACCTTTACACTTTACAATACATGTGGTATTTTATTTGTTAAAAAAGAGTGCGTATTATATATATACACACACACACACACAGATTTTTTTATTGTTGAGGTGTGTGTGGGGGGGAGGGGGGTTGGGTCTTGGGTGAGTTCCCACATTTTTTCTTTCCAGGACTTGACTCCTGCCTTATACCATTCTAACATCATTCTAAGATCTTGGCTTCATCATGGCTTAAAAATCCATTTATGGCCTCAGTCTGAATTTGCAATTGAGGAGTGTTGTATAAATATTATGCTAAGTTTTATGTTGGTGGCAGATGGTTCATGGGCTACACGAAATATACAAACCAAGAGCGGCTGTATTTGCTTTTATGTTTACCATATATCATCCCTTGATTCTGGAATCTGAATGCTGATTGATTCATATATGGCAAACAACAACAAAAATTACCCCACATGCGTTCACCTGACAGCAAAGAACTTTGTATTCTGTGGCTGGAGGTACATTAGGCATACACAGGATACAGAAGTAAGTGTGGGCCAGTACAGGCCCCAAAAATTAGCCCACAGGCGTTCACCTGACAACAAAGAACTTTGTATTCTGTGGCTGGAGGTACATTGGGCATTCACAGGATACAGAAGTAAGTGTCGGCCATTACAGGCCCCAAAAATTAGCCCACATGCATTCACCTGACAGCAAAGAACTTTGTATTCTGTGGCTGGAGGTACATTGGGCATTCACAGGATACAGAAGTAAGTGTCGGCCATTACAGGCCCCAAAAATTAGACCACAGGCGTACACCTGACAGCAAATAACTTTATATTCTGTGGCTGGAGGTACATTAGGCATTCACAGGATGCAGAAGTAAGTGTCGGCCATTACAGGCCCCAAAAATTAGCCCACAGGCGTTCACCTGACAGCAAAGAACTTGGTTTTCTGTGGCTGGAGGTACATTAGACATTCACAGGATAAATAAGTGTCGGCCATTACAGGCTCCAAAAATTAGGCATTCAACGGACATAAAAGGCC
This sequence comes from Pelophylax lessonae, assembly GCF_965119305.1. NCBI lineage: Eukaryota > Metazoa > Chordata > Amphibia > Anura > Ranidae > Pelophylax > Pelophylax lessonae. Next base: position 615,452,691 of record NC_138771.1, on the reverse strand, counting down.
TTTTATGCCGCTGTATTTACCTAAGACAGGGACCATAAATTGTTATGGGTGGTGGCAGATATTTGTGGCCTGTCATGAGAAATTTGAATTCCTCTGAGATCCATGCCTCATTCATTTTTAGAAATGTGAGGTAGTCAACACTGTCGTGAGCTAGGCGAGTGCGCTTTTTTGGTCACGATCCCCCCTGCTGCGCTGAACGTCCTTTCGGACAGGACAATGGACGAGGGGCAAGCCAACAGTTCCATTGCAAATTCTGCAAGCTCTGGCCAGAGGTCAAGCCTGCCCACACAGTAGTCCAGGGGTTCATCACTTCCCAGAGCGTCCACATCAGCCGTTAACCCGATGTAGTCGAACAGCTGTCGGTCTAGGCGTTCCCTGATGCTGGATCCGTAGTTGATGGGTCAGCTGAAGGAATGATCTCATATCAGAAGTGACCAACACATCTTCAAACCGCCCTCTTCTTGCAGGCGCTGTTGGATTGGTACCCGCAACTGTTTCTCTGTGAGTGGAAATTCCTCTGCCAGCGCACGCAAAAGCAGAATTCAGCATTTCCCGAAGCAAGGCCTGGAAGTGCTGACAGCCCTCTGTGATGGTGGTAAAATTTCTCCCATTTTATGTTTGTACCGGGGGTCTAAGTACGTTGCCACCCAGTACAGGTCCTTGCCCTTTATGCTTTTTATACGGGGGTCACTGGAGCATGAAGGACATTTGCACTAAACTGGAAGCAGTGTAGTGGCCTGGCTCCTGCTCATCATCCAGGATAATGTCGTCCTCGTTCTCCTCCCCCATCCACGGACAACACCAGGGATCCCAGAAAGGTTTAAAGCATGCTCTTCTTGCTCCTCCTCATCCGCCCCGGCACCATGGCAACATCCTCCTCTGACTCCTCTTCAGACTCCTGTTGTTGACTTGTCTCATATAGAGAAGCCCCCCCTGGGAATTTTCCCAGCATTGCGACTTCCTCATCTTCCTGCTCCTCGACGGCTTGATCAATGACACGATGTAATGCATGCTCCAGAAAGAAGGCGTAAGGTACGATGTCACTGATGATGCCCTGGCTGCGACTGACCAGTTTGGTGATCTCATCAAATGTCCGCAGAAGTCTGCATGCGTCGCGAATGAGCAGCCACTGGCACGGTGAAAAAAAACCAAGCTCCCAGAACCTGTCCTGCCGCAGAGTTCGTAAAGGTAGTCGTTAACTGCACATTTCTGCTGGAGCAGCCTATCAAGCATATACAAAGTTGAGTTCCATCGCGTTGGGCAGTCACGATTAAGACGTCTGATGGGCAGGTTGTGTCGCCGCTGAATGTCAGCAAGGCGAGCCATGGCTGTGTAAGATCTTCTGAAATGGGCCGAGATTTTCCTGGCCTGCCGCAAGATGTCCTGGACTCCAGGGTATTTGACAACGAATCGCTGCATGACCAAGTTCAGGACGTGTGCCATGCATGGCACGTGTGCAATTTTGCCCTGTTTCAGCGCGCTCAGCAGATTAGCACCGTTGTCGCACTTGCAATCCGTGGCGGTAAAACCAAATCTACACCGGTGCCACAGGTTGCATGCTTGACGGCCATCAGAAAGTTCACCCAGTGGGCAGTAAAAGTTATATACCTTCCCTGCCCGTGTTTGCTAGACCAGGGGTGTCTGTGGTCAGATGTATCTTGGCATTGACACTGTGTGCCAGAGATACATTCACTTGCCGCTAAACATGGCCATATAGCTCTGGGATGCCCTTCTGCGAGAAATATTTCCTTCCTGGGACCTCCCATTGTGGTGTTCCAATGACCACAAATTTTCGAAAGGCCTCCGAGTCCACCAGTTTATATGGCAGTAGTTGGCGGGCTATCAGTTCCGACAAGCCAGCGGTCAACTGTTGGGCAAGATGGTTATCCAGCGTCATCATTTTTTTACGCTCGAACATTTGGGCCACGGAAGCCTGCCTTTTTCCAGAAAAACTTGAGGATGGCATGATGGAAGGTGGAGTGGAGGACAATTCTGAGGAGAGAGGAGAAGGAGAAGAGGCTGGAAGGTGAGAGCCTGGAGTGTGGCTTTGTGGGTTTTGACGGTGTTGCTCCCACTGGGCTCGGTGATGGGAGTTCAGGTGCATTCTTAAGGTGGTCACCCCTAGGTGAGTGTTGGGCTTACCACGACTTATGCGTTGACTGCGTTGACTGCAGATGGCAACACTGTTGTCAGCAGCGGACAGGTTCAAAAAAGTCCACACTGCGGAGCCATGTGTCGGCGTCCTGGAAGCGCCAGATGTGACCGTACATGGTTGATGGCTCGCTCCTGATACATTAGCAGTCTGGTTTGTCCCTCCTGTGCAATCAAAGTTTGGCTTGCTTCTCCTCCCTATGTGCTGGTCCATCTCTCCCTCTGAACTTCCCTCCTCTTCCTCTCTTGTGGGCACCCACGTGACGACCATAGACACATCATCATCGACGTCAACTTCCCCACCACTAACATTTGAGGTCTCAGAGTAGGCAGCACCAGTGGGGACCAACCTCCTTGGGCTGATCTGCTGAGTGGTGGCTATTGCTACCTCCTCTTCCTGATCCGATGCCAAGAATGACTGCGCATCGCAAATGTCTTGTGATGGATCGGAAAATAATTCCTGTTACTCAAGCGGAGGGTATATGGTGGTGGTGGTGTTGGTGTCTTTGGGGGTGCACACAGCAGAGAGTGAAGAGGGTGCAGATAGAGAGGATGAGGAGGGTACAGAATAGGAAGGCTGAGTGAGCCACTCAACCAAGTCTGGTGCGTCCTTTGACGTAATCAAACGCACCTTCTGCAACTTCCCACTTTGGCTCCGGCCTGGTGCTCCTGCCCTACCCCTACCACCCCTGCGTAAGGGCCTGCCTCTTCCTCTGCCTGTCATTTTTTAAATGACCCTGTGACAAAAGTCTCTAGAGAAGCGCAGTATATGTGGAAGAAGGTATATAACACCCTGTTTCAATCTGTCGTTTTGGGGGGCCACTGGTTTATCACACCAGTTATAAAAAATATTTTCTAGTAACTTTGTCACTGTGTGTAGCAGAGTTAATGCAGGGAAAGAGGCAACATTTCTGCAGTACCCAAATACACTATTATGAAAGTATATTGTTATATAACACCCCACTTCCAATCCACTATAATATGCTTTCTATATTAGAAAGTATATTATAAGTGAATTATACCCCTATATACTGCACACCAAACAATAGTACACCTATACCAGTCCTTAAAAGGACTTTTGTGGACCTATTACCTAGCGATTTGTGTCACTGACAGTCTGTCCCTGCTCCACACAGCAAACTCTCCCTACACTGGCAAAAGACAGAATATAGGCCAAACAATAGTACACCTATACCAGTCCTTAAAAGGACTTTTGTGGACCTATTACCTTGCAATTTGTGTCACTGGCAGTCTGTCCCTGCTCCACACAGCAACCTCTCCCTACACTGACAAAAGACAGAATATAGGCCAAACAATAGTACACCAATACCAGTCCTTAAAAGGACTTTTTGTGGACCTATTAGCTAGCGATTTGTGTCACTGACAATCTGTCCCTGCTCCACACAGCAACCTCTCCCTACACTGAAAAAAGGCAGAATGTAAAATGGCAGCCAGATCAGGTCTATTTAAAAGGAAGGGGGTATTTCCATGTGCTAAAATGTCTCAATTAGCTGTCGTGTACCACCTGATGGATGTGTCATGGGTCAAAGTTCTTCACAATGTAAAAGAATATGGTGGCCGCGAACATCGCCATATGTCCGCATTATCGGCGAACGAGGAAAATTCGCCGCGAACAGACTGCTGGGCGAACCGCAAGGCCATCATTATATGTGTGCACATGTGTGTTTGCTTGTGTATACTTTGTGTGTGTGTGTCTACATGTGTGTCTGTATATGTGTGTTTGTGTATGTGTGTGTGTACACATAGGTCTGTCTGTGTCTGTAGCTGTACATATACAGTATACATGTGTGTGTATGTATGTATGTATATATATATGTGTGTGTGTGAATGTCTTTTACTTTTAATCCTGACCCCCCTATTCCTGAACCAATAGAGCTGCTTTTGTAGGTCTTGTTGGTAATAGCAGCAAGGACTGCTGCTCCTCTGAAATGCAATCCATGTTCAGATTGCTTTTCAGAGGCATTTGGCAGGCAGTAAAGAGGCAATATGTTGCCTCCTCACCCCCTGATTTAAGCCCATAAATGCAGCATCACTACACCGCAACCATACAATGCACACAGTTGTGGGGTAGTTGCAGTGCAGCCCCATTCACCCTGGGTATACCTCCAGCTGCAGCAACAGCATGTGTACACCCCCAGCTCCTGCATCTGCAGCTAAAGAGGTAGAAGTTGTGGGTGGTGAAAACGGCTCAATCATGTGGTTTTACTGCCCCTTCAACCTGACATGTGCACAAGCCCTTGGTTCACATCAGTGTGGCTGTGTGCTGCGTGTAGGGCAGCCCATTCATTTCAATGGGCTTCCCTACCCGCAGATATGCAGGAAAAGAAGTCCCCGATCCTTTATTTAAAATTGCGCTGCACCAAAAGCACGTGTGGGGTATCATTAAGAATAATGGCACCCCTAAAGAACAGTGTATGTGTGTCAGGAATGAGCGTGATTTTGCATGTGTTCTGTGATACACAGTAACGTGAACCAAGCCTTGGACCGGGGTGCCTCAAGACAAAAAAATACTTTTCAAGGAAGCCCTGACTGGAAAAAGATTGAGAAACACTGATCTAAACTGACCATTAAAAAAACAAAACAGAACATGATTTACGGGAAATGCTACTCCAGCAAAGATCCCTGACCCTTAGATCTGTTTGTCAACCCTGCTGTTCTGTTTGTCAACAGTAAATACTGTGGAAAGAGATTTTGCAATGCTTATAAAGGTGAAACAGATCTTTGTTTGTAGACCTTGGTAATCCTATTCATTCATTAATTAGAAGGATTGTTAAGGTGAGACTCTAAACCTATGCTATATAACCCTCCCCGATCACCCAGGCAGATCATAGCCTCTGGGGACATCATGGGGTACAGAACTCTCTGTCTCTTACTGCTGAGTTATCTGGCTGGATCCTCCTATGGCCAAACACTGTGAGTACTATGGTCCCTGAATTTATTATTTACTTTTTATTGTAAAGTTTTTTTTTTTCTTTTTTTACTTATTTTTTCAAAATTAGTTTTTATATTTTGGTTAGTGTTGCACTTTTGGAAAGACTTTTCATCCCAAATGTATCTATAACTTGCTCAGTTTTCCTTCTTAAGGGTTTATTCACACCAGATGTGCTTGACTGTGTTGACCAATGCATGCCGATGCTTACATATGGTAAAAAAAGTGTAATGCATTTCAACCAGAACAGTAAGCACCAGTGTGTTGCATTGATGTGTGCTGCCGTGCAATAAAAAAGGAAAAAAAAAGGCCCTGCATTATTTCAATATTTAACCACTTTAATACAGGGCACTTCCCTCCCTTCCTGCCCAGGCCAATTTTCCCCTTTTAGCGCTGTTGCATTTTGAATGACAATTGCGCGGTCATGCAACACTGTACTTACACCAAATTTATGTCATTTTCCCCCCACCAATAGAGCTTTCTTTCGGTGGTATTTGATCACCTGTGCAATTTTTACTTTTTGCTAAACAAATAAAAAAAGACCGAAAAGTTAAAAAAAAAAAAAAAAAAAAATTTTTGTTTATGTTATACAATTTTGTAAATAAATAATTTTTTTCCTGCACTGATGAGCACTGATGAGACTGCACTGACAGGCACTGATGAGGAGGCACTGATGGGGTGGCACTAATGGGGTGGCACTGATGGGGTGGCACTGATAGACGGCACTGATAGGCGGCACTGATATGCGTCACTGATAGGCACTGATATGTGGCACTGATAGGTAGCACAGATATGCAGCATTGGTGGGCACTGATAGGCGGCACTGCTGGGCACTGATAGGCGGCATTGATGGACACTGATAGGTGGCACTGACGGGCATTGATAGGTGGCACTGACGGGCACTAATGGGCACTGATAGGCAGCACTGGTGGGCACTGATGGGCACTGATGGGCGGCACTGATCGGCACTGACGGGCGGCACTGATGGGCACTAATGGGCACTGATAGGCGGCACTGGTGGGCAATAATGGGCACTGGTGGGCGACACTAAAGAATGGCAGTGATGGGCACTTGTGGGCAGCACTGATAGGGAGGACACTGGTGGGCATCACTGATGGGGAGGGCAATGGGGGGCTCCCTGAGCCCTGATTGCCATCCCTGGTGGCCATAGTGGGCATCCCTGGGGTCATAGTGGGCATCCCTGGTGGATCTAGTGGCATCCCCCCCGAGGGTCTGCACTGGTAATCAATGATCTGATTACTAGTGCCGACCCCCCCCCCCCCCCATCCTGTCAGGGGAGCCGCCGATCGGCGCTCCTTTACTCGTTCCTGTCAGGCACGAACTAAGGAAAGCCGATCAACGGCTGTTCCTGTTTATGATGTGACCAGCCGTGATTGGACACGGCTGATCACATGGTAAAGAGCCTCCGTCAGAGGCTCTTTACCGAGATCGGAGATGCAGGGTGTCAGACTGACACCTCGCATCACCGATCGCCGCTCTGCCCGCCCCCGGGGGGCGCCCAGAGCGGAGTTATCCTGCCGCCGTCATATGACGTCCGGTCAGGATAACTCAACCACATTCCCGCCGTCAATTTGTAATAGGGCGGGCGGGAAGTGGTTAAGCGTGCTTCAAAGTGCGTAAACGCATGAGTCAAAACAGTCAATTTAAGTTACCTATATAAATAAAGTAAGCACTGCAGAACAACAAACACATTGCAGTGTGAATAGAGGGATAGGAACCAGAATATTTAATGCAACGGCAACAGTCTTTGTACAGAGTATATACTGTATGAATAAATATATATATATATAGATATATATATAGATATATATCTATATATATCTATATATATATATATATATATATATATATATATATATATATATATATATATATATATATATATATATATATATATATTGGATCTCACAAAAGTGAGTACACCCCTCACATTTTTGTAAATTTTTTATTATATCTTTTCATGTGACAACACTGAAGAAATGACACTTTGCTACAATGTACAGTAGTGAGTGTACAGCTTGTATAACAGTGTAAACTTGCTGTCCCCTCAAAATAACTCAACCCACAGCCATTAATGTCTAAACCGCTGGCAACAAAAATGAGTACACCCCTAAGTGACAATGTCCAAATTGGGCCCAAAGTGTCAATATATTGTGTGGCCACCGTCATTTTCCTGCACTGTCTTAACCCTCTTGGGCATGGAGTTCACCAGAGCTTCACAGGTTGCCACTGGAGTCCTCTTTGACTCCTCCATGACGACATCACGGAGCTGGTGGATGTTAGAGACCTTGCGCTCCTCCAACTTCCATTTGAGGATGCCCCACAGATGCTCAATAGGGTTTAGGTCTAGAGCAGGGGTACTCAAATGTAAACTTGAAAGGTCCACTTACAAATTTTCCATTCAGTCCGAGGTCCGGAAAAGTGACCGTCAAATTCCAAATACAGAACGCCAACAACAAAAAAAGGCATTCCCCAAAACTTGCCCCCATCCAATGCAGAGCGACCATTGTGCGTGCCCCCATTAATGAAAAGCAACCAGTGTGCATGCCCCCATTAATGCAGAGTGACCATGTGCGTGCCCCCATTAATGCAGAGCGACCATGTGCGTGCCCCCATTAATGCAGAGTGACCATGTGTGTGCCCCCATTAATGCAGAACGACCATGTGTGTGCCCCCATTAATGCAGAGCGTGTCCCCATTAATGCAGAGCGACCATGTGCGTGCCCCCATTAATGCAGAGCGACCATGTGTGTGCCCCCATTAATGCAGAGGGTGTCCCCATTAATGCAGAGCGACCATGTGTGTGCCCCCATTAATGCAGAGCGACCATGTGTGTGCCCCTATTAATGCAGAGCGTGTCCCCATTAATGCAGAGCGACCATGTGCGTGCCCCCATTAATGCAGAGTGACCATGTGCGTGCCCCCATTAATGCAGAGTGACCATGTGCGTGCCCCCATTAATGCAGAGCAACCGTGTGTGTGCCCCCATTAATGCAGAGTGACCAGTGTGTGTGCCCCAAATAATGCAGAGTGACCAGTGTGTGTGCCCTCAATAATGCAGAGTGACCAGTGTGTGTACCCCCAATAATGCAGAGTGACCAGTGTGTGTGCCCTCAATAATGCAGAGTGACCAGTGTGTGTGCCCCCAATAATGCAGTGACCAGTGTGTGTGCCCCCAATAATGCAGTGACCAGTGTTTGTGCCCCCAATAATGCAGAGTGACCAGTGTGCGTGCCCCCAATAATGCAGAGTGACCAGTGTGCGTGCCCCCAATAATGCAGAGTGACCAGTGTTTGTGCCCCCAATAATGCAGAGTGACCAGTGTTTGTGCCCCCAATAATGCAGAGTGACCAGTGTTTGTGCCCCCAATAATGCAGAGTGACCAGTGTTTGTGCCCCCAATAATGCAGAGTGACCAGTGTGCGTGCCCCCAATAATGCAGAGTGACCAGTGTGCGTGCCCCCAATAATGCAGTGACCAGTGTTTGTGCCCCCAATAATGCAGTGACCAGTGTGCGTGCCCCCAATAATGCAGAGTGAAAAGTGTTTGTGCCCCCAATAATGCAGTGACCAGTGTGCGTGCCCCCATTAATCTGGACCGCCGAGGTCTGCTTCCTTCTGTCATCAGCGGGGGGGTTAGAATTGAGAGGATCGGAGTGGCTGTGTTTAGCGCTGCATGATTACAAAAAGCCGAGTACAAGTTCTTCTTACCCGACGGAGAGGATGTCCTACAAAGTCCCGCCTCCTGGACACTGGCTCCTATGATAGACGTCACCAGTGTTCTGTCTATCATAGGTAACAGCCGGCCCAGGAGGCGGGACTTTGTAGGACATCCTCTCCGCCGCAGAAGAACTTGTACTCGGCTTTTTGTAATCATGCAGCGCTAAACACAGCCAGTCCGATCCTCCCGATCCTCTCCATTCTGTCCCCCGCTGAGACAGAAGGAAGCAGACCGCTTCGGCGGTCCAGATTTTAATCCGTGTGGGTCCGGAGGCGGCCCGGAGTCCGCCTATTGAGGACCCCGGGTCTAGAGACATGCTTGGCCAGCTTCTTTAGCAAGCACGTGGTCGTCTTGGAGGTGTGTTTGGGATCGGTATCATGTTGGAATACTGCCCTGCGGCCCAGTCTCCGAAGGGAGGGCATCATGCTCTGCTTCAGTATGTCACAGTACATGTTGGCATTCATGGTTCCCTCAATGAACTGTAGCTCCCCAGTTCCGGCAGCACTCATGCAGCTCCAGACCATGACACCTCCACCATCATGCTTGACTGTAGGCAAAACACACTTGTCTTTGTACTTCTCACCTGGTTGCTGCCACACATGCTTGACACCATCTGAACCAAATAGGTTTATCTTGGTCTCATCAGAGCACAGGACATGGTCCCAGTAATCCATGTTCTTAGTCTGCATGTTTTCAGAAAACTGTTTGCGGGCTTTCTTGTGCATCATCTTTAGAAGAGACTTTCTTCTGGGATGACAGCCATGCAGACCAATTTGATGCAGTGTGTGGCGTATGGTTTAAGCACTGACAGGCTGACCTCCCATCCCTTCAACCTCTGTAGCAATGCTGGCAGCACTCATACGTCTATTTCCCAAAGACAACCTCTGGATATGACGTTGAGAACGTGCACTCTACGTCTTTGGTCGACCATGGCGAGGCCTGTTCTGAGTGGAACCTGTCCTGTTAAACCGCTCTATGGTCTTGGCCACTGTGCTGCAGCTCAGTTTCGGGGTCTTGGCAATCCTCTTATAGCCTAGGCCATCTTTACGTAGAGCAACAATTATTTTTTTCAGATCCTCAGAGAGTTCTTTGCCATGAGGTGCCATGTTGAACTTCCAGTGACCAGTATGAGAGAGAGAAAGCGATAACACCAAATTTTACGCACCTGCTCCCCATTCACACCTGAGGCCTTGTAACAGTAATGAGTCACATGACACTGGGGAGGAAAAATGGCTAATTGGGTCCAATTTGGACATTTTTACTTAGGGGTGTACTTACTTTTGTTTCCAGTGGTTTAGACATTAATGGCTGTGTGTTGAGTTATTTTGAGGGGACAAAATTTACACTGTTATACAAGCTGTACACTCACTAAATTACATTGTAGCAAAGTGTCATTTCTTCAGTGTTGTCACATGAAAAGATACAGTATAAAAAAATATTTACAAAAACGTGAGGGGTGTACTCACTTTTGTGAGATACTGTATATGTGTATATTTATACATATTTATTTATTTTTTATACTATTTTTTGTATTTAAATAATATGTTACATTTAAAGTACCTCTGACACGCTAACAAACAAAGAAACCTCTCATAGGTATAAAAATTAAGGAACTAGGCATGACTGCACATACCTAGGCTACTTTGCCTTCTTCATTGTTGGTTACTGTGCCATTTTTATTGGTGATTACTGTGCTCTCTTCAATGGTGATTACTGTGCCCCCTTCATTGTTTGTTACTGGGTCCCCTTCATTGGTGGGTACTGTGCACCCCTCATTATTGGTCACTGTGCTCTCTTCATTGCAGGTTGCTATGCCCCCTTATTTGTTGGTTACTTTGCCCCCTTCATTGGTGGTTAGTGTGCCATCATTAATATATTCTCTTCATTGATGTTTACTGTGCTGCCCCATTTTATTGGTGATTGCTGCGCCCTCTTTATTGTTGGTTACTGTGCCCCCTTCATTGGTTGTTACTGAGCCCCCTTCATTGGCTCTTAATGTGCACCCTTCATTGTTGGTCACTGTGCCCCATTGTATTGTTGATTATCATGCTCTCTTCATTGGTGGTTACTTTGTCCCCTTCATTGTTGGTTATTGTGCCCCATTTTACTGGTGATTACTGTGCCCTCTTTATTGTTGGTCACTGTGTCCCCTTCATTGGTAATTACTGTGCTCCCTTTATTGGTTGTTAATGTGCCCTCTTCATTGGTGGTTACTGTGCCCTCTTCATTGGTGGTTACTGTGCCCTCTTCATTGGTGGTTACTGTGCCTTCTTCTTTGGTGGTTACTATGACGCCTTCATTATTGGTTACTGTGTCCACTTTATTGGTGGCTACTGTGGCTTCTTTATGGGTAATTACTGTGCCCCATCATTTTTGAGGAAAGTTTATAGATAGGTAATACCCTGAATCATGTATGTTGTTTAGGAGCTCTGACTTCACTTTCTGCACACTTGTTGCAGGTCATTAAATCAGAAAGCACTTAAAGACACTCTTTTGATAATCTACGTAAATAAAGACTTATACGACATTTTAAAATGTGTGTATAAATGTACTATCATTATCTTCTATAAATGGAATCCTCACCTCCTTGCATGGCTACATTACTAGTATATCCCAGCAAGGGCACACTTGTGAAGTACCGGCAAGTAGACATGGGGCAAATACCCCCCTGTTTAGTTTGCAGCAGAACTCCCTAACAGGGGAAAATCACAAGGGCCCATTTTCAAGGCTTGTATGCAAGTAATTGGCCATAAAAGGGGTATGGGGTTCTGGATACTGCCCTGGGGGGACATGTACCAATGCAATTTTTTTTATAAACAATCCTTTTTTTTTTTTGGAGCAATGATTGTAATTGT